>NW_027315723.1:3478452-3723452 GCF_026437365.1 Eucyclogobius newberryi
AACTCCCAGGGCAGGTCACCAGTGAACCCCCAGGGCAGGTCACCAGGACCCTCTGGAAGAAGAGATTCTGAAGTGACAGGAGCGAGTGAATCATTTAGTGCTTCATGAAACATGCCAAGTTTGCAAAATATACTGTCAATTCTAGACATTTTTATTGTTGTAGATTGACTTCGAACCCGGTTTCATGACGGTGACTAAAAAAACAATCAAAATGTTTCAGTTATTTCAAATGGTCATAAACCGGTCATAAATCTGCCGTTACCTTTCATGTCGGTCGACCTCCGGCGCGCTCCGGTCTGGGGCGTGTTTGTTCAGCAGTCCTGGACGCTCTGGCCCTCGACCCGCCCCAGCGTCTCCTGCCCGCGGCCCCGTTCAGCTGACACATGCCTGGCCAGGCGCGTGTCCCTCCCCTTCCCCTGGGCTGGAGCTCCGAACGCCGAGGTGTGTTTGCTTTTTCAGGGGGAATATCCTCTAAGGTCAACTCAAACAGGATGTGTTTGAGTGCGCTCCTTTGCTCCCACCGGCCCCCACCAACCGGCCCCCACCAACCGGCCCCCACCAACCGGCCCCCACCAACCGGCCCCCACCGGCCCCCACCGGCCCCCGCTCTGAAGGGAAACCAAAACACGCCAGACACAAACTCATCTTGATGTATAGTCTTTTTTTACAGAATATTCCTAGAGTTTTATATAAGAGAATGTCAGTTTTACCATCGTCAGAAATAAAACGTGTCACAAATGTCAAGTACGGCACAGAATAAATGACCTTTTCTGCCGCAGGGTTTGCCGCACGCTCGTCTCCATGGAGATGCTATAGCTTTGCCTGGAAAGTTCCGCAGTATGGCTTTGTTGGACGCCATTAACGTGCAGGTTTTTCGCGAGTGCCTTGAAAAACGCTCCACTTACGGTCTTCTCTCCGTAGATCTGACCCAGCCTGCTGGCGTCATTAGCTCGCTCGTTAGGTACGTTTAATGCCATATCGCGGAACATTCCAGGCAAAGCAGTGTCGTAGCGTTATGTAGTGGAAAGTCTCCCCTAACAACCAAAACTATCGCAATAACACAAAAGACAGAAATGTGCGGTTTTGAAAAGAAAAATGTTGAAAAAAGCAGATTTATTGTCATTATTATTTCTTTCTTGTCTTGGTATTATTGGTATTATTTATTTATGTATTTATCTATCTATTTATTTGAGATAGAAAGCCCTTCTCATGGGTGAGCGAACACCTGAGATGATCGTGTCTAAAGTATATTCAAATATCACAATCACGTCGACGTCGCAATCGTTTCCCAAAGTCGTGCAGCTAACGTTGTGCGCCTTCGGCCCTCTCACGGGCGCCGGACCAGATCTGAACTGGAGGATTAGCTCGAATTAGCCCGTGCTATGCCTTAAACCCGGAGGAAACTCAACTGCGGCATCGGCGTGACACCTGCAGAGAGGTAAAAATGCCGTAATGAGTAAATGGTCGAATCAACGGAATATTCTGAGTTCCTCTCAAGCCGTGAGTTTAAACAAAGCGACTGTGATGAGCGTTTGTTGATGCGATTTAGACTAAGAAGCGACGGTTTGTTTGAGTTCCACGTTGTGTTGGGAAAACGCCAAACGTAAAACTAATAAACAATAGCGCCGCGGAGTGGAGCGACCAGAGTGGAGCGACCAGAGCGGGGCGACCAGAGCGGGGCACTGCAGAGTGAAGCGACCAGAGTGGAGCGACCAGAGCGGGGCGCTGCGGAGTGAAGCGACCAGAGTGGAGCGACCAGAGCGGGGCGACCAGAGCGGGGCGCTGCAGAGTGAAGCGACCAGAGTGGAGCGACCAGAGCGGGGCGCTGCGGAGTGAAGCGACCAGAGTGGAGCGACCAGAGCGGGGCGCTGCGGAGTGAAGCGACCAGAGTGGAGCGACCAGAGCGGGGCGCTGCGGAGTGGAGCCACTAGAGTGGAACGACCAGAGGGGAGCTACCAGAGGGGGCGCTGCGGAGGGGAGAGACCAGAGGGGGGCGCTGCGGAGTGGAGCCACCAGAGTGGGGCGCCGCGGAGTGGAGTGACCAGAGTGGAGGGACCAGAGTGGAGGGACCAGAGTGGAGGGACCAGAGGGGGCGCCGCGGAGTGGAGCGACCAGAGTGGAGGGACCAGAGTGGAGGGACCAGAGTGGAGGGACCAGAGTGGAGGGACCAGAGGGGGCGCCGCGGAGTGGAGCGACCAGAGTGGAGGGACCAGAGTGGAGGGACCAGAGTGGAGGGACCAGAGTGGAGGGACCAGAGGGGGCGCCGCGGAGTGGAGCGCCGCGGAGTGGAGCGCCGCGGAGTGGAGCGCCGCGGAGTGGAGCGACCAGAGGGGGCGCTGCGGAGAGGAGCCACCAGAGGGGGCGCCGCGGAGTGGAGCGACCAGAGGGGGTGCTGCGGAGTGGAGCGACCAGAGGGGGCGCCGCGGAGTGGAGCGTGGAGCGACCAGAGGGGGCGCTGCGTCAGCAAAAGTGAATCCAAACACCGAAGGCCTTTGCCCCGATACGGTCTTTACATCACTGTCAGTGCCAAACAAACAAGAACAAATTAGTACACACAATACACACAATACACACAATATACACACAATACACACAATATACACACAAATACACACAATATACACACAATACACACAATATACACACAATACACACAATATACACACAATACACGCAATATACACACAATATACACACAATACACACAATGTACACACAATATACACACAATACACACAATATACACACAATACACACAATATACACACAATACACACAATATACACACAAATACACACAATATACACACAATACACACATTATACACACAATACACGCAATATACACACAATATACACACAATACACACAATGTACACACAATGTACACACAATACACACAATACACACAATACACACAATACACACAATACACACACAATATACACACAATACACACAATGTACACACAATACACACAATACACACAATATACACACAATACACACAATACACACACAATACACACAATGCACACAATATACACACAATACACACAATACACACAATACACACAATATACACACAATATACACACAATACACACAATGTACACACAATACACACAATACACACAATATACACACACAATACACACAATACACACACAATACACACAATGCACACAATATACACACAATACACACAATACACACAATACACACTCAATACACTCAATACACACTCAATACACACATAACGAAGATGACATGAAAGTACAGTTGTAGTTTTCTCACTTTCCCCTCGTCCGGTTGGAAATGTTACGTCGTGTTTCATGTTGTCATCAGTCGCTCGAGTCGCGATGACTTCATCTTCTCCCGTTTGTTTTGTTTCCATTTTCGTGGTCCCGCATTTACCGCTCCGCGCTCGGCGCCGACGCCCTGAAGGTGACACGCGGGTGATGTCACTGAAAGGTGAGGGGCATTCGGGAGGGTGCTGCGGGCGAAGTGACGTCACAAGTTCTTATTCAATTGCGAGGTTTAGAAAGTGCTTTGAGTGAGCGAGTAATTGTTTGTCACGCAGCGAGGGTCCCGGGTCAGGGGGGGGCGTGGTCTGAGTCACTGGAGCCCCCAAGGGAGACCCGCCCACACACAGGGAGACCCGCCCACACACAGGGAGAACAAGCAAAGTCCACGCAGGAATGCCACATGTGCACAGTTCTTGTTTTGATTAGAAATATGACATTTATTTCATCTTATTTGGTGTTTGGTGCCAAAGTTCTGTCCCAGAGATGATCTTTGGTTCTACTGAAAGACTTAAAGACTTGTCTTTAGTCCAATCGTCATTTAGTCTACAAGTTCACACAAGTAAAAACAGCAGAAATGTCAAAACTGAATTTAAAAAGACAAATCAAAACTATGGCAACAATCAACATAATAATAGAAAATAGATAAAAAAAATATAGAAATGAGCAGGAGCAAATACTATTTACCCTGGAATTTTGACAGCTAAATCCTCACATTACCATGGAAAATAGCATGATAATTATAATGATAATAAGAATAATAATCATGATAATAATAATAATAATAATAGTAATAGTAATAATATTAAATTATAAAAAATAAAATAAAAATGATAATAATAGTAATACAATTAAATGATAATAATAATAATTAATAGTAATAATAATATTAAAGGATGAAAAAATAAATGAAAATGATTATAATAATAATAATAATACATAATGATATTAAATGACAATAAATAATAACAATAATAATAAAACTGATAATAAATAATGTAATAAATAATGTAATAATGATACAAATAAATGATAATAAAACATAATAATAATAATCATAATAATAATATTGAATGAAAATGCAGCTGTCTTTCGTGGATGTCAACAGCAAGTTTCATTTACAAACCAGAACCCTCAATTAGTCATTTTCATTCACCACCGCATTTTGTCAACAATTTTGCAAATTCAAATCTAGTTTGGCAGGACCAGGATGAATTGTAATTTACTTTCATTCTCTAATTGAATATCGAACCCAGACTTGTTTCTTCATACAATCCCCCATCTTCCCCACGCGCCAGGAAGCTCACAAATGTAAGCTTTAACCAACAGAAAGTCAGAAAATCAAACGACCAAACAGCAGATTATACAAGCATTAACCTCTTTTCCTAAGCAAATGAATAACATCCACTTTAACACTTTTTCTCCACAAAGAAAAATACCCATCTTCGGACCATTAGTTTCAAATTGAATCACGAGGAAGCCGAGGTCAGAGGAAACGAGCCTGGGTCAGTCCCCTCGACCCCCATCAGAGCGCGGGGGTCCGGGTCAGGGCACCGGGTTCAGATAAACGGGTCCAAAACCTTCAAGTGTCGTCGTTTTTCCAGGAATGTTCCTCGAAATGGCATAAAACTCCAAATGGAAGGTTAAATCCCGGTGAATCTGAACGTGGCTGTGCACAAGGTCGCAGTGTTCAGTGTGTGTTTGTAATTTAGGACAAAATTAATTGGTTCTGTACGACATGTATTGGTTTTACTTGGTTGGATTGACTCACTTTGAAACTGAGAACTCATACTATAAAATACAAAAATGAAACAAGTATTAAAAATGAATTTAAAATGTATTTCTGGTCAAAAGAAAAAACCTGTAATTGAATAAATGCAAGATATATCAGCGTAAACGTAGCTCATGCCACGTAGCGTACCACATTAAAACATAATATTAATGAAAAGAAAGAGTTGGCCCAAGTCCGTTAGATAAAAAGTGTTCGTTTGATCAAAGAAGTTTACAATTTATATTTATACGTTGGTCATAAATGAGTTTGGTTTGCCGTTTCAGTTCAAATAAGTCAGTTAGGCAAAAGCACCATTTCATTGTTAATTTGTTAAAGCAGAATTAAGTAACTCTGGCGATAGAGCGCCCCCTGTGGCACCCATGTGAAATTACATCATCAGAGAAACTAACGCAAAAGCTTTTTACATTTTGCTCCTTTCTTTTTTATCATAATAAGTCAGTATAGGCCAGAAAAGAGCCAGGGTTTCTCAGGAGAGTTATCTTTGTGTTGATGTCAGCAGAGACAGCAGAGGGCGACGACGGACACTTCAAACGCCCCGAAAATACCAATTTAACCATCACAGGGACGTTCAGTGAAGCCAAAATGTTACTGAGTTCTGCTTTAAAGAGCTGGTTCCAATAACATTTCCAGAAGTTGATGATCGGGCTCACAATAACTAAATAAATGTGCAAGAATCGTCAAACATGTGCAAACTCCAGACGTGTTTAAGATGTAAACGGACTAAATGTGCAAGAGTCCTCAAACATGTGCAAACTCCAGACGTGTTTAAGATGTAAACGGACTAAATGTGCAAGAGTCCTCAAACATGTGCAAACTCCAGACGTGTTTAAGATATAAACGGACTAAATGTGCAAGAGTCCTCAAACATGTGCAAACTCCAGACGTGTTTAAGATGTAAACGGACTAAATGTGCAAGAGTCCACAAACATGTGCAAACTCCAGACGTGTTTAAGATGTAAACGGACTAAATGTGCAAGAGTCCACAAACATGTGCAAACTCCAGATGTGTTTAAGACGTAAACGGACTAAATGTGCAAGAGTCCACAAACATGTGCAAACTCCAGATGTGTTTAAGATGTAAACGGACTAAATGTGCAAGAGTCCACAAACATGTGCAAACTCCAGATGTGTTTAAGACGTAAACGGACTAAATGTGCAAGAGTCCACAAACATGTGCAAACTCCAGATGTGTTTAAGATGTAAACGGACTAAATGTGCAAGAGTCCTCAAACATGTGCAAACTCCAGACGTGTTTAAGATGTAAACGGACTAAATGTGCAAGAGTCCTCAAACATGTGCAAACTCCAGATGTGTTTAAGATGTAAACGGACTAAATGTGCAAGAGTCCTCAAACATGTGCAAACTCCAGACGTGTTTAAGATGTAAACGGACTAAATGTGCAAGAGTCCTCAAACATGTGCAAACTCCAGATGTGTTTAAGACGTAAACGGACTAAATGTGCAAGAGTCCTCAAACATGTGCAAACTCCAGACGTGTTTAAGATGTAAACGGACTAAATGTGCAAGAGTCCTCAAACATGTGCAAACTCCAGATGTGTTTAAGATGTAAACGGACTAAATGTGCAAGAGTCCTCAAACATGTGCAAACTCCAGACGTGTTTAAGATGTAAACGGACTAAATGTGCAAGAGTCCTCAAACATGTGCAAACTCCAGATGTGTTTAAGACGTAAACGGACTAAATGTGCAAGAGTCCTCAAACATGTGCAAACTCCAGACGTGTTTAAGATGTAAACGGACTAAATGTGCAAGAGTCCTCAAACATGTGCAAACTCCAGACGTGTTTAAGATGTAAACGGACTAAATGTGCAAGAGTCCTCAAACATGTGCAAACTCCAGACGTGTTTAAGATGTAAACGGACTAAATGTGCAAGAGTCCTCAAACATGTGCAAACTCCAGACGTGTTTAAGATATAAACGGACTAAATGTGCAAGAGTCCTCAAACATGTGCAAACTCCAGACGTGTTTAAGATTTAAACAGACTAAATGTGCAAGAGTCCTCAAACATGTGCAAACTCCAGATGTGTTTAAGATGTAAACGGACTAAATGTGCAAGAGTCCTCAAACATGTGCAAACTCCAGACGTGTTTAAGATATAAACGGACTAAATGTGCAAGAGTCCTCAAACATGTGCAAACTCCAGACGTGTTTAAGACGTAAACGGACTAAATGTGCAAGAGTCCTCAAACATGTGCAAACTCCAGACGTGTTTAAGACGTAAACGGACTAAATGTGCAAGAGTCCTCAAACATGTGCAAACTCCAGATGTGTTTAAGATGTAAACGGACTAAATGTGCAAGAGTCCTCAAACATGTGCAAACTCCAGACGTGTTTAAGATATAAACGGACTAAATGTGCAAGAGTCCTCAAACATGTGCAAACTCCAGATGTGTTTAAGATTTAAACAGACTAAATGTGCAAGAGTCCTCAAACATGTGCAAACTCCAGACGTGTTTAAGATGTAAACGGACTAAATGTGCAAGAGTCCTCAAACATGTGCAAACTCCAGACGTGTTTAAGACGTAAACGGACTAAATGTGCAAGAGTCCTCAAACATGTGCAAACTCCAGATGTGTTTAAGATGTAAACGGACTAAATGTGCAAGAGTCCTCAAACATGTGCAAACTCCAGACGTGTTTAAGATATAAACGGACTAAATGTGCAAGAGTCCTCAAACATGTGCAAACTCCAGACGTGTTTAAGATTTAAACAGACTAAATGTGCAAGAGTCCTCAAACATGTGCAAACTCCAGACGTGTTTAAGATGTAAACGGACTAAATGTGCAAGAGTCCTCAAACATGTGCAAACTCCAGATGTGTTTAAGACGTAAACGGACTAAATGTGCAAGAGTCCTCAAACATGTGCAAACTCCAGACGTGTTTAAGATGTAAACGGACTAAATGTGCAAGAGTCCTCAAACATGTGCAAACTCCAGATGTGTTTAAGATGTAAACGGACTAAATGTGCAAGAGTCCTCAAACATGTGCAAACTCCAGACGTGTTTAAGATGTAAACGGACTAAATGTGCAAGAGTCCTCAAACATGTGCAAACTCCAGACGTGTTTAAGATGTAAACGGACTAAATATGCAAGAGTCCTCAAACATGTGCAAACTCCAGACGTGTTTAAGATATAAACGGACTAAATGTGCAAGAGTCCTCAAACATGTGCAAACTCCAGACGTGTTTAAGATGTAAACGGACTAAATGTGCAAGAGTCCTCAAACATGTGCAAACTCCAGACGTGTTTAAGATATAAACGGACTAAATGTGCAAGAGTCCTCAAACATGTGCAAACTCCAGACGTGTTTAAGATGTAAACGGACTAAATGTGCAAGAGTCCTCAAACATGTGCAAACTCCAGACGTGTTTAAGATATAAACGGACTAAATGTGCAAGAGTCCTCAAACATGTGCAAACTCCAGACGTGTTTAAGATGTAAACGGAATAAATATGCAAGAGTCCTCAAACATGTGCAAACTCCAGACGTGTTTAAGATATAAACGGACTAAATGTGCAAGAGTCCTCAAACATGTGCAAACTCCAGACGTGTTTAAGATTTAAACAGACTAAATGTGCAAGAGTCCTCAAACATGTGCAAACTCCAGATGTGTTTAAGATGTAAACGGACTAAATGTGCAAGAGTCCTCAAACATGTGCAAACTCCAGATGTGTTTAAGATTTAAACAGACTAAATGTGCAAGAGTCCTCAAACATGTGCAAACTCCAGACGTGTTTAAGATATAAACGGACTAAATGTGCAAGAGTCCTCAAACATGTGCAAACTCCAGACGTGTTTAAGATATAAACGGACTAAATGTGCAAGAGTCCTCAAACATGTGCAAACTCCAGATGTGTTTAAGATGTAAACGGACTAAATGTGCAAGAGTCCTCAAACATGTGCAAACTCCAGACGTGTTTAAGATGTAAACGGACTAAATGTGCAAGAGTCCTCAAACATGTGCAAACTCCAGACGTGTTTAAGATATAAACGGACTAAATGTGCAAGAGTCCTCAAACATGTGCAAACTCCAGACGTGTTTAAGATGTAAACGGACTAAATGTGCAAGAGTCCTCAAACATGCGCAAACTCCAGACGTGTTTAAGATGTAAACGGACTAAATGTGCAAGAGTCCTCAAACATGTGCAAACTCCAGATGTGTTTAAGACGTAAACGGAATAAATATGCAAGAGTCCTCAAACATGTGCAAACTCCAGACGTGTTTAAGATATAAACGGACTAAATGTGCAAGAGTCCTCAAACATGTGCAAACTCCAGACGTGTTTAAGATTTAAACAGACTAAATGTGCAAGAGTCCTCAAACATGTGCAAACTCCAGATGTGTTTAAGATGTAAACGGACTAAATGTGCAAGAGTCCTCAAACATGTGCAAACTCCAGATGTGTTTAAGATTTAAACAGACTAAATGTGCAAGAGTCCTCAAACATGTGCAAACTCCAGACGTGTTTAAGATATAAACGGACTAAATGTGCAAGAGTCCTCAAACATGTGCAAACTCCAGACGTGTTTAAGATATAAACGGACTAAATGTGCAAGAGTCCTCAAACATGTGCAAACTCCAGATGTGTTTAAGATGTAAACGGACTAAATGTGCAAGAGTCCTCAAACATGTGCAAACTCCAGACGTGTTTAAGATGTAAACGGACTAAATGTGCAAGAGTCCTCAAACATGTGCAAACTCCAGATGTGTTTAAGATGTAAACGGACTAAATGTGCAAGAGTCCTCAAACATGCGCAAACTCCAGACGTGTTTAAGATGCAGAAACAGCAGTTCAAAGTAACATCTGAAATCGACTCTTTTCCAGTCAAACTCTTCCACAGAATCGCTCTTCGTGTTGTGGTGTTGTTACTCGTCGCTTGATTTGGTTTTCATCCCTGACAGTTCCGAGCGTGCTTCCTCCTCGCTGCCTCCGCCTCTTCCTCGCTTCCTCCGCCTCATCCTCGCTGCCTCCGCCTCATTGGTCGCCCGTGCGCTCGGCGGTGGGCTGGTTTCGGCCGCGCGGCTCTGAATAGTTCTGCTTTGGTTAATCTGCACGGCAACCGCGGCGGGGAGGGTCTCACCCACGGAGATGCCAGAAAGTTAGAGTGGTGTAGTTTAGCAGCCAGGCCCGTCCAGTAAGATGAGGAAGAAGAGGAGGAGGAGGAGGAGGAGGAGGAGGAGGAGGAAGAGTGTGGAGTCATGTGGACGAGGAGGAGGAGGAGGAGGAGGAAGAGTGTGGAGTCATGTGGAAGAGGAAGAGGAGGAGGAGGAAGAATGTGGAGTCATGTAGACAAGGAAGAGGAGGAGGTAGAGGAGGAAGAGTGTGGAGTCAAGTAGACGAGGAAGAGGAGGAGGAAGAGGAGGAAGAATGTGGAGTCATGTAGACGAGGAAGAGGAGGAGGAAGAGGAGGAAGAGTGTGGAGTCAAGTAGAAGAGGAAGAGGAGGAGGAGGAGGAAGAGTGTGGAGTCATGTAGACGAGGAAGAGGAGGAGGAAGAGGAGGAAGAGTGTGGAGTCAAGTAGAAGAGGAAGAGGAGGAGGAGGAGGAAGAGTGTGGAGTCATGTAGACGAGGAAGAGGAGGAGGAAGAGGAGGAAGAGTGTGGAGTCATGTAGACGAGGAAGAGGAGGAGGAAGAGGATGAAGAGTGTGGAGTCATGTAGACGAGGAAGAGGAGGAGGAAGAGGAGGAAGAATGTGGAGTCATGTAGACGAGGAAGAGGAGGAGGAAGAGGAGGAAGAGTGTGGAGTCAAGTAGACGAGGAAGAGGAGGAGGAAGAGGAGGAAGAATGTGGAGTCATGTAGACGAGGAAGAGGAGGAGGAAGAGGAGGAAGAGTGTGGAGTCAAGTAGAAGAGGAAGAGGAGGAGGAGGAGGAAGAGTGTGGAGTCATGTAGACGAGGAAGAGGAGGAGGAAGAGGAGGAAGAGTGTGGAGTCAAGTAGAAGAGGAAGAGGAGGAGGAGGAGGAAGAGTGTGGAGTCATGTAGACGAGGAAGAGGAGGAGGAAGAGGAGGAAGAGTGTGGAGTCATGTAGACGAGGAAGAGGAGGAGGAAGAGGAGGAAGAGTGTGGAGTCAAGTAGACGAGGAAGAGGAGGAGGAAGAGGAGGAAGAGTGTGGAGTCATGTAGACGAGGAAGAGGAGGAGGAAGAGTCTGGAGTCATGTAGACGAGGAAGAGGAGGAGGAAGAGGAGGAAGAGTGTGGAGTCAAGTAGACGAGGAAGAGGAGGAGGAAGAGTCTGGAGTCATGTGGACGAAGAAGAGGAAGAGGAAGAGGAGGAAGAGTGTGTAGTCATGTGGACGAGGAAGTGGAGGAGGAAGAGGAGGAAGAGTGTGGAGTCAAGTAGACGAGGAAGAGGAGGAGGAAGAGTCTGGAGTCATGTGGACGAAGAAGAGGAAGAGGAAGAGGAGGAAGAGTGTGGAGTCATGTAGACAAGGAAGAGGAGGAGGAAGAGGAGGAGGAGGAAGAGTGTGGAGTCATGTGGACGAGGAAGAGGAGGAAGAGGAGGAGGAGGAAGAAGAGTGTGGAGTCATGTAGACGACGATCCGCTTTCACTCCGGCTTCACTCCGGTTCCAGTCCGGCTTCAGTCCGGCTTCAGTCCGGTTCCAGTCCTGTTCCAGTCCGGTTCCAGTCCGGCTTCAGTCCGGCTTCAGTCCGGTTCCAGTCCGGTTCCAATTCGGCTTCAGTCCGGCTTCAGTCCGGTTCCAGTCCGGTTCCAGTCCGGTTCCAGTCCGGTTCCAGTCCGGTTCCAGTCCGGCTTCAGTCCGGCTTCAGTCCGGTTCCAGTCCGGCTTCAGTCCGGTTCCAGTCCGGCTTCAGTCCGGCTTCAGTCCGGTTCCAGTCTTGTTCCAGTCCGGTTCCAGTCCGGCTTCAGTCCGGCTTCAGTCCGGTTCCAGTCCGGCTTCAGTCCGGTTCCAGTCCGGTTCCAATTCGGCTTCAGTCCGGCTTCAGTCCGGTTCCAGTCCGGCTTCAGTCCGGTTCCAGTCCGGCTTCAGTCCGGCTTCAGTCCGGTTCCAGTCCGGCTTCAGTCCGGTTCCAGTCCGGCTTCAGTCCGGCTTCAGTCCGGTTCCAGTCCTGTTCCAGTCCGGTTCCAGTCCGGCTTCAGTCCGGCTTCAGTCCGGTTCCAGTCCGGCTTCAGTCCGGTTCCAGTCCGGTTCCAATTCGGCTTCAGTCCGGCTTCAGTCCGGTTCCAGTCCGGCTTCAGTCCGGTTCCAGTCCGGCTTCAGTCCGGCTTCAGTCCGGTTCCAGTCCGGCTTCAGTCCGGCTTCAGTCCGGCTTCAGTCCGGTTCCAGTCCGGCTTCAGTCCGGTTCCAGTCCGGCTTCAGTCCGGCTTCAGTCCGGTTCCAGTCTTGTTCCAGTCCGGTTCCAGTCCGGCTTCAGTCCGGCTTCAGTCCGGTTCCAGTCCGGCTTCAGTCCGGTTCCAGTCCGGTTCCAATTCGGCTTCAGTCCGGCTTCAGTCCGGTTCCAGTCCGGCTTCAGTCCGGTTCCAGTCCGGCTTCAGTCCGGCTTCAGTCCGGTTCCAGTCCGGCTTCAGTCCGGTTCCAGTCCGGCTTCAGTCCGGCTTCAGTCCGGTTCCAGTCCTGTTCCAGTCCGGTTCCAGTCCGGCTTCAGTCCGGCTTCAGTCCGGTTCCAGTCCGGCTTCAGTCCGGTTCCAGTCCGGTTCCAATTCGGCTTCAGTCCGGCTTCAGTCCGGTTCCAGTCCGGCTTCAGTCCGGTTCCAGTCCGGCTTCAGTCCGGCTTCAGTCCGGTTCCAGTCCGGCTTCAGTCCGGTTCCAGTCCGGCTTCAGTCCGGCTTCAGTCCGGTTCCAGTCCGGTTCCAGTCCGGTTCCAGTCCGGTTCCAGTCCGGCTTCAGTCCGGCTTCAGTCCGGTTCCAGTCCTGTTCCAGTCCGGTTCCAGTCCGGCTTCAGTCCGGCTTCAGTCCGGTTCCAGTCCGGCTTCAGTCCGGTTCCAGTCCGGTTCCAATTCGGCTTCAGTCCGGCTTCAGTCCGGCTTCAGTCCGGTTCCAGTCCGGTTCCAGTCCGGTTCCAGTCCGGTTCCAGTCCGGCTTCAGTCCGGCTTCAGTCCGGTTCCAGTCCGGCTTCAGTCCGGTTCCAGTCCGATTCCAGTTCGGCTTCAGTCCGGCTTCAGTCCGGTTCCAGTCCGGTTCCAGTCCGGCTTCAGTCCGGTTCCAGTCCGGCTTCAGTCCGGTTCCAGTCCGGCTTCAGTCCGGTTCCAGTCCGGTTCCAATTCGGCTTCAGTCCGGCTTCAGTCCGGTTCCAGTCCGGCTTCAGTCCGGTTCCAGTCCGGCTTCAGTCCGGCTTCAGTCCGGTTCCAGTCCGGCTTCAGTCCGGTTCCAGTCCGGCTTCAGTCCGGCTTCAGTCCGGTTCCAGTCCGGCTTCAGTCCGGTTCCAGTCCGGCTTCAGTCCGGCTTCAGTCCGGTTCCAGTCCGGTTCCAGTCCGGTTCCAGTCCGGTTCCAGTCCGGCTTCAGTCCGGCTTCAGTCCGGTTCCAGTCCTGTTCCAGTCCGGTTCCAGTCCGGCTTCAGTCCGGCTTCAGTCCGGTTCCAGTCCGGCTTCAGTCCGGTTCCAGTCCGGTTCCAATTCGGCTTCAGTCCGGCTTCAGTCCGGCTTCAGTCCGGTTCCAGTCCGGTTCCAGTCCGGTTCCAGTCCGGTTCCAGTCCGGCTTCAGTCCGGCTTCAGTCCGGTTCCAGTCCGGCTTCAGTCCGGCTTCAGTCCGGTTCCAGTCCGGTTCCAATTCGGCTTCAGTCCGGCTTCAGTCCGGCTTCAGTCCGGTTCCAGTCCGGTTCCAGTCCGGTTCCAGTCCGGTTCCAGTCCGGCTTCAGTCCGGCTTCAGTCCGGTTCCAGTTCGGCTTCAGTCCGGCTTCAGTCCGGTTCCAGTCCGGTTCCAGTCCGGCTTCAGTCCGGTTCCAGTCCGGCTTCAGTCCGGTTCCAGTCCGGCTTCAGTCCGGTTCCAGTCCGGTTCCAGTCCGGTTCCAGTCCGGCTTCAGTCCGGCTTCAGTCCGGTTCCAGTTCGGCTTCAGTCCGGCTTCAGTCCGGTTCCAGTCCGGTTCCAGTCCGGCTTCAGTCCGGTTCCAGTCCGGCTTCAGTCCGGTTCCAGTCCGGCTTCTGTCCGGTTCCAGTCCGGCTTCAGTCCGGCTTCAGTCCGGTTCCAGTCCGGCTTCAGTCCGGTTCCAGTCCGGCTTCAGTCCGGCTTCAGTCCGGTTCCAGTCCGGCTTCAGTCCGGTTCCAGTCCGGCTTCAGTCCGGCTTCAGTCCGGTTCCAGTCCGGTTCCAGTCCGGTTCCAGTCCGGTTCCAGTCCGGCTTCAGTCCGGCTTCAGTCCGGTTCCAGTCCTGTTCCAGTCCGGTTCCAGTCCGGCTTCAGTCCGGCTTCAGTCCGGTTCCAGTCCGGCTTCAGTCCGGTTCCAGTCCGGTTCCAATTCGGCTTCAGTCCGGCTTCAGTCCGGCTTCAGTCCGGTTCCAGTCCGGTTCCAGTCCGGTTCCAGTCCGGTTCCAGTCCGGCTTCAGTCCGGCTTCAGTCCGGTTCCAGTCCGGCTTCAGTCCGGTTCCAGTCCGATTCCAGTTCGGCTTCAGTCCGGCTTCAGTCCGGTTCCAGTCCGGTTCCAGTCCGGCTTCAGTCCGGTTCCAGTCCGGCTTCAGTCCGGTTCCAGGCTTGGGTGACGTCGGGATGTTGACATGGGACGTGGGATGAGACTAATGCTAGTCGTATCTATCTGCGCCGATGTATTTTTGGCTGGCCGTGTTTTTTCCTCCGTAAAACTGCAGTTCCGCTTGTTTTGCCTGGGCCCTGTTCCCAGCCCGGACGCTTCCTCTCCGACTTCCTGCTCCAAACGCCGTGATTATGGAGATGGTGAAGCTAAGTGTGTGAGAAAAGAAGAGAGGAATGTTGGGATATGTATTTTTTGGGCTTCTGGTTTGGACGTAATGAGTGCGTGTGGGGTTGCGAGGGCGTTTCAGGAGATCAGAGCGGTTCATGCGGCGCCGGCCCGACAAATGATTCTGGAAATAATGATGTACAATTACACAACAATATCCACCGGCCCTGTCATATGTGGAACTCTGCAGCAGCCCGGCCCGGCCCAGGGAAGGCTCGTTTTGTCCAGTGTAGGTGGTTCTGCTGGACGTCACCGATGACCAGAGGTGAACTTACAAATATATAAAATATGTCATTTTAGTGGTTCATTTTCCAGGAACAAACTATAACTTTTCCCTCGCAGTTCTCTATCCGTGACCTGGACTTTTAGATAAAAGAAAGTACTGTACAAATGGTCACACTGAGGACTTGGACTTGTGGGTCATTGGGTCTTGGGACCTGGACTTGTGGGCCATTGGGTCTTGGGACTTGGACTTGTGGGCCATTGGGTCTTGGGACTTGGACTTGTGGGCCATTGGGTCTTGGGACTTGGACTTGTGGGCCATTGGGTCTTGGGACTTGGACTTGTTGGCCATTGGGTCTTGGGACTTGGACTTGTTGGCCAATGGGTCTTGGGACTTGGACTTGTGGGCCATTGGGTCTTGGGACTTGACTTGGACTTGTGGGCCATTGAGTCTTGCGACTTGGACTTGTGGGCCATTGGGTCTTGGGACTTGACTTGGACTTGTGGGCCATTGAGTCTTGGGACTTGGACTTGTTGGCCAATGGGTCTTGGGACTTGGACTTGTGGGCCATTGAGTCTTGGGACTTGGACTTGTGGGCCATTGGGTCTTGGGACTTGGACTTGTGGGCCATTGGGTCTTGGGACTTGGACTTGTGGGCCATTGGGTCTTGGGACTTGGACTTGTTGGCCATTGGGTCTTGGGACTTGGACTTGTTGGCCAATGGGTCTTGGGACTTGGACTTGTGGGCCATTGGGTCTTGGGACTTGACTTGGACTTTTGGGCCATTGGGTCTTGGGACTTGAACTTGTGAGCCATTGGGTCTTGACTTGGACTTGTGGGCCATTGGGTCTTGGGACTTGGACTTGTGGGCCATTGGGTCATGGGACTTGACTTGGACTTGTGGGCCATTGAGTCTTGGGACTTGGACTTGTGGGCCATTGGGTCTTGGGACTTGACTTGGACTTGTGGGCCATTGAGTCTTGGGACTTGGACTTGTGGGCCATTGGGTCTTGGGACTTGGACTTGTGGGCCATTGGGTCTTGGGACTTGGACTTGTGGGCCATTGGGTCTTGGGACTTGACTTGGACTTGTGGGCCATTGAGTCTTGGGACTTGGACTTGTGGGCCATTGGGTCTTGGGACTTGGACTTGTGGGCCATTGGGTCTTGGGACTTGGACTTGTGGGCCATTGGGTCTTGGGACTTGGACTTGTTGGCCATTGGGTCTTGAGACTTGGACTTGTGGGCCATTGGGTCTTGGGACTTGGACTTGTTGGCCAATGGGTCTTGGGACTTGGACTTGTGGGCCATTGGGTCTTGGGACTTGACTTGGACTTTTGGGCCATTGGGTCTTGGGACTTGAACTTGTGGGCCATTGGGTCTTGACTTGGACTTGTGGGCCATTGGGTCTTGGGACTTGACTTGGACTTTTGGGCCATTGGGTCTTAGGACTTGGACTTGTGGGCCATTGTGTCTTGGGACTTGGACCTGTGGGCCAGTGGGTCTTGGACTTGCCTGTCTTTGGCTTGACACTTGACCCAGACTTATTGTGTTGCTGTCAGAACAGTCGCCATAGTGACAGTGTTTCTACCAAACACAAGACAAACTATTGTATTTGAGACGATTGTTCTTCGGCCTAAACTTCTCAGTTGTGTCTTTCTTAATCACTTACAACAATGTCTTACAACAATGTCTTAGCTTTGGTAAGAGCAAAGTTACTTCAAAATGACAAGTACAAGCTCAAGACTCAAAGGGCGAGTAAAAGATAAGATCATTTCAGGAAACTGTCAAATGTCTGGAAGGAAGTAAGTCAAGTTTGACAATTTGAAGTTATCGTAATTGAAAGTATTATTTTTTTTTTAATAATGCATAAAATCATGTTTTTCTTCATCAAAATCATCTTTTCGGTTTTACAGCGCTCCTGAATAAAAACCACGCCAACGAAATGTGCAAAGAAAGAAGACATTGTCCATCCACGGGCCGCACCTGTCAATAAGCCGCAGGGGCCCACGTTGTAACAGGAGATATTTACACAGAAATATGGTCCACGGCAGCGACGCACGGGTCAGGTCGGGCCAAGAAAGTCTCATCCCCATATGGCAGGTTCTGAACTGCAGAAAGCCGTACATCACATGTGTCTTTGTGTTCTGCTACGTCTAGAGTCACTTCCTCATTAGACTCATTTTTCTATGAATATGAGTATGACTGTGATCAAACACACAGCGTTTTGAAGCGTTCACTGACGTCTTCTTCTACTGTGAGTCAAATGCTTGCGCTTCCTGCTAGAGCGCCCCCGGTGGCCGTCGTTAGCCTGTAAAAATCTACAAATCAACCGCATTGTTTTATGAGCTGAAAAATCTGAAGAAAATGACAGGAAGGGACATCACACCAGGGACAGTCATACAGGAAGTGACATCACACCAGGGACAGTCATACAGGAAGTGACATCACACCAGGGACAGTCATACAGGAAGTGACATCACACCAGGGACAGTCATTCCAGTCAAAGTTTATGGAGAATTTACACAAAGAAACAACCTTGTTGACTCTGTAAACATTATAACTATTATTTTCAAACTGAAAGAAAAGAGAGAAGGGGTAAAAAAACAAAACACCCCAAAAAGGGGGCGTGTCCTGGTGCTGCCTCCTCGTGTTGACACATAAACAAATCCACGCGACACAGCACACTTCTGTTTACAGCACACACGCCGCAAAAACGCCAGCGCAGGACTTTACTGTTGTCAAACGACTCGCGTCAAACTGTTTCTCCTGACAGGTGCTGACTCTGGCACCAGCAGGAGGCCGGTCCATGCTTAGTCCTGACTCTGGCACCAGCAGGAGGCCGGTCCATGCTTAGTCCTGACTCTGGCACCAGCAGGAGGCCGGTCCATGTTTAGTCCTGACTCTGGCACCAGCAGGAGGCCGGTCCATGTTTAGTCCTGACTCTGGCACCAGCAGGAGGCCGGTCCATGTTTAGTCCTGACTCTGGCACCAGCAGGAGGCCGGCCCATGTTTAGTCCTGACTCTGGCACCAGCAGGAGGCCGGTCCATATTTAGTCCTGACTCTGGCACCAGCAGGAGGCCGGCCCATGTTTAGTCCTGACTCTGGCACCAGCAGGAGGCCGGTCCATGTTTAGTCCTGACTCTGGCACCAGCAGGAGGCCGGCCCATGTTTAGTCCTGACTCTGGCACCAGCAGGAGGCCGGTCCATGTTTAGTCCTGACTCTGGCACCTGCAGGAGGCCGGTCCATGTTTAGTCCTGACTCTGGCACCAGCAGGAGGCCGGTCCGTGTTTAGTCCTGACTCTGGCACCTGCAGGAGGCCGGCCCGTGTTTAGTCCTGACTCTGGCACCAGCAGGAGGCCGGTCCATGTTTAGTCCTGACTCTGGCACCAGCAGGAGGCCGGTCCATGTTTAGTCCTGACTCTGGCACCAGCAGGAGGCCGGCCCATGTTTAGTCCTGACTCTGGCACCAGCAGGAGGCCGGTCCATGTTTAGTCCTGACTCTGGCACCTGCAGGAGGCCAGCCCGTGTTTAGTCCTGACTCTGGCACCAGCAGGAGGCCGGTCCATGTTTAGTCCTGACTCTGGCACCAGCAGGAGTCCGGCCCATGCTGGTGTTGGTGACACTCGTATCAGAGCAGACTCACTGAGGGCCCGAGCTTCAGACGGGGCCACTAAGTGCTGTGTAACTCGCTGGCTTCTTGGCTCCCGCGGCTCGTCCTCTTGTCTTTTCCCGTGCTTGTGATTTACGACTTTTCTCCTCAGTTTAAAGGTCAGAGTGGATTTGTAAAACTACATTTGGATTCCCAGTTCTGGACACTTTCTGGACTGGACTTTCGAATTTTTGTTCACTCCCGCTTTATCAGCCCGGCGAAAACGAGGCGTATCTTTTGGATGTGATTATGACGAATGTTTTCTCCGACGGACCGTAATCTTTCCCTTCGTAAAGATTTATTCTCATCTCCGATAGTGGCGCTTCTCCTCCGACTGTTTATGACATTTCAGAGAGTAGCAAAGAACAGACGAGAGCGAAGGGATTTAAAGAGGCACGTCAGAACATTGACCGCATTAAGCGCCCCCTACAGGCCGGACCACTCATTGAACTCAAATGCTGTTATGATCAATATATTTTGAATTTTGCACACACAAAAAAATGTATAAACATGATCCCAGAGTAGCCATTGTTTTAGGTTATATTTTCACTTCCTGTTTGGAATTGATGACATCACACTAGGAAATTACCCAGCAAACACTGGGCTGAAACTCAGCTAATGTCACATGTATATATAATACACAAGAGCGACTTTATTTTGTTGAGTTGATGTTTAAAGTTGATTCTTTGTAAATTCTGCTTAAACGTTGACTTGAATGAGTGTCCCTGGTGTGATGTCACTTCCTGTCATTTTCGACAGATTTGTCAACATTTCTCCACAAATACCTGCTCGATTGGTGTAAAACCATCATTTATATTTACAACAGGAATAAATACACCAAATAAAGAATTGTGGATTGGACTGAAAATAAGTTAGAGCCTTTTCCTGTTTCACATGTTCAGGAGCTCGATTGATTGTTCTCTTTTATCAGATGTTTGACAAAAAGAAACACATGAAGAACAATTTTAAGGGTTAAACAGATAATATTATCAATAACGCGTCATGTTTACAGTAGATCGCCCTTTTGGGAAGCTCATTTGACACATTGCATTATTCACTCCACACTTCATGGTGATAAGCCACAGCTGCCCTGGGGCAGCCTGACCGAAGGCTGCCAATGCATCACCACCAACCAAACCCCAGCTTCATAGACCTCATGGTGGTGAGGACACAGACCTCGTGTGGGTGAGGACGCAGACCTCATGGTGGTGAGGACACAGACCTCATGGTGGTGAGGACACAGACCTCGTGTGGGTGAGGACGCAGACCTCATGGTGGTGAGGACACAGACCTCATGGTGGTGAGGACACAGACCTCGTGTGGGTGAGGACACAGACCTCATGGTGGTGAGGACACAGACCTCGTGTGGGTGAGGACGCAGACCTCATGGTGGTGAGGACACAGACCTCATGGTGGTGACGACGCGGACCTCGTGTGGGTGAGGACGCAGACCTCATGTGGGTGAGGACACAGACCTCATGGTGGTGAGGACGCAGACCTCATGGTGGTGAGGACACAGACCTCATGGTGGTGAGGACACAGACCTCGTGTGGGTGAGGACACAGACCTCATGGTGGTGAGGACACAGACCTCGTGTGGGTGAGGACGCAGACCTCATGGTGGTGAGGACACAGACCTCATGGTGGTGACGACGCGGACCTCGTGTGGGTGAGGACGCAGACCTCATGTGGGTGAGGACACAGACCTCATGGTGGTGAGGACGCAGACCTCATGGTGGTGAGGACACAGACCTCGTGTGGGTGAGGACACAGACCTCGTGTGGGTGAGGACACAGACCTCATGGTGGTGAGGACACAGACCTCGTGTGGGTGAGGACACAGACCTCGTGTGGGTGAGGACACAGACCTCATGGTGGTGAGGACACAGACCTCATGGTGGTGAGGACACAGACCTCGTGTGGGTGAGGACGCAGACCTCATGGTGGTGAGGACACAGACCTCATGGTGGTGAGGACACAGACCTCATGGTGGTGAGGACACAGACCTCATGTTGGTGACGACGCGGACCTCGTGTGGGTGAGGACGCAGACCTCATGTGGGTGAGGACACAGACCTCATGGTGGTGAGGACGCAGACCTCATGGTGGTGACGACGCGGACCTCGTGTGGGTGAGGACGCAGACCTCCTGCGAGTGAGGACGCAGACCTCCTGCGGGTGAGGACGCAGACCTCCTGCGGGTGAGGACACAGACCTCGTGCGGGTGAGGACGCAGACCTCATGTGGGTGAGGACACAGACCTCATGGTGGTGAGGACGCAGACCTCCTGCGAGTGAGGACGCAGACCTCCTGCGGGTGAGGACGCAGACCTCCTGCGGGTGAGGACACAGACCTCGTGCGGGTGAGGACGCAGACCTCATGTGGGTGAGGACACAGACCTCATGGTGGTGAGGACGCAGACCTCCTGCGAGTGAGGACGCAGACCTCCTGCGGGTGAGGACGCAGACCTCCTGCGGATGAGGACGCAGACCTCATGTGGGTGAGGACACAGACCTCATGGTGGTGAGGACGCAGACCTCGTGCGGGTGAGGACGCAGACCTCGTGCAGGCGAGGACACAGCCTTCATGCGGGTGCGGACGGGTGAGGACACAGACCTCGTGCGGGTGAGGACGCGGACCTCGTGCAGGTGAGGACGCAGACCTCGTGCAGGTGAGGACGCAGACCTCGTGCAGGTGAGGACGCAGACCTCAGACCTTGTGCAGGTGAGGACGCAGACCTAAGACCTCGTGCAGGTGAGGACGCAGACCTCATGTGGGTGAGGACGCAGACCTCAGACCTCGTGCAGGTGAGGACGCAGACCTCAGACCTCATGTGGGTGAGGACGCAGACCTCAGACCTCATGTGGGTGAGGACGCAGACCTCAGACCTCATGTGGGTGAGGACGCAGACCTCAGACCTCGTGCGGGTGAGGACGCAGACCTCAGACCTGGTGCGGGTGAGGACGCAGACCTCAGACCTCGTACAGGTGAGGACGCAGACCTCAGACCTCATGTGGGTGAGGACGCAGACCTCAGACCTCATGTGGGTGAGGACGCAGACCTCAGACCTCGTACAGGTGAGGACGCAGACCTCAGACCTCATGTGGGTGAGGACACAGACCTCATGGTGGTGAGGACGCAGACCTCCTGCGGGTGAGGACGCAGACCTCATGTGGGTGAGGACACAGACCTCATGGTGGTGAGGACGCAGACCTCGTGCGGGTGAGGACGCAGACCTCGTGCAGGCGAGGACACAGCCTTCATGCGGGTGCGGACGGGTGAGGACACAGACCTCGTGCGGGTGAGGACGCGGACCTCGTGCAGGTGAGGACGCAGACCTCGTGCAGGTGAGGACGCAGACCTCGTGCAGGTGAGGACGCAGACCTCAGACCTTGTGCAGGTGAGGACGCAGACCTAAGACCTCGTGCAGGTGAGGACGCAGACCTCTTGTAGGTGAGGACGCAGACCTCAGACCTCGTGGTGGTGAGGACGCAGACCTCAGACCTCATGTGGGTGAGGACGCAGACCTCAGACCTCATGTGGGTGAGGACGCAGACCTCAGACCTCATGTGGGTGAGGACGCAGACCTCAGACCTCGTGCGGGTGAGGACGCAGACCTCAGACCTGGTGCGGGTGAGGACGCAGACCTCAGACCTCGTACAGGTGAGGACGCAGACCTCAGACCTCATGTGGGTGAGGACGCAGACCTCAGACCTCATGTGGGTGAGGACGCAGACCTCAGACCTCGTGCGGGTGAGGACGCAGACCTCAGACCTGGTGCGGGTGAGGACGCAGACCTCAGACCTCATGTGGGTGAGGACGCAGACCTCAGACCTCATGTGGGTGAGGACGCAGACCTCAGACCTCGTGCGGGTGAGGACGCAGACCTCAGACCTCGTGCAGGTGAGGATGCAGACCTCAGACCTCGTGCGGGTGAGGACGCAGACCTCAGACCTCGTGCGCGTGAGGACGCAGACCTCAGACCTCATGTGGGTGAGGACGCAGACCTCAGACCTGGTGCGGGTGAGGACGCAGACCTCAGACCTCGTGCAGGTGAGGACGCAGACCTCAGACCTGGTGCGGGTGAGGACGCAGACCTCATGTGGGTGAGGACGCAGACCTCAGACCTGGTGCGGGTGAGGACGCAGACCTCAGACCTCATGTGGGTGAGGACGCAGACCTCAGACCTGGTGCGGGTGAGGACGCAGACCTCAGACCTCGTGCGGGTGAGGACGCAGACCTCGTGCTGATATGGTAAATGTAAACCTGATACTTCTTCTTTTGTGGTACATTTGAAAGTCCAGTTCCTTTTCGTGTGGTACTTGACCCTCGATAAGTACATTTACTGGCACGTTTCTGATGGATCTTTATAGTTTTATCTGAATATGACTCACTTTCCGACACTTTTTTAACGAGCGATCAAAGACGAGGAATCGGGTCTCGCAGGTGTTGCTCCTGAGAGCGTTCCTGACACGTCGAGATCATTATGTCCCGTTTGTATTTGCATTCTTCAGCGTCCCAGCCCTTCCTGAACTCTCACCTGAAATCCAAACGTGTGTAAAATCACGACACTATTTTGGGGGTTTATAAATAATCGCCTCGTCACTTGGCTGTTTGTTTGGCGGCGATAGGAGGAATTTGTGTTTTCCTGGCCTCGTACATCAATCTAGCAGATGTTTCCTGGAGGATGCGTCGTCGGCCTTTCAAATGCTCGCACAAACTCGCTTAATTGCGGCTTGTTTTGTCTCGTGGGCCCCCGTTCTGCACCCCCCCCCCCCCCCCCCCCCCGCCGCCTCCCCCTGAATCGTAGTTTTACGTCGGGAAAACAAAAACATCTGAGGAGCATTTTCGAGAACAGAAAGACGTGATGTTTGGCTCGGACTCACAGGGGGGAGGCTGTTTTGTTTCCACGGCTTTCAACAGGTCGGCCGTTTGATCCGCCGCTGTTCAAAACGAGCGCCGTGAACATTCGGTCAGAACGGCGAGTTTCACGGTAAAACCAGCTTTGACGAACGGGTAAAATATCGTCGTTTAAATGAGCGTTTAAGGTGGCGAAAAAGGAGCTGGGTCTAAAGACAATCGGTATTATTCTCACCTAAGGTCTTGAGCTGAGGGCGACGACCGAGAGGACAAGCTGTGGAAAGAGCTTAGTCACATGTAGGAGCTCAGAGTAGAGCCACTGCTCATCCACGTGGAGAAGAGCCAGCTGAGGTGGCCCGGGCATCTGTCCTGGAGCCATGGAGAGATGTCTGGAGAGATGTGGCCTGAGCTGTCTGGGGTGAGGGAAGTCTGTGCCCCGGATAATAAAGAAGATGGAAGGATTTAAAGGAGAAGTATGTAACATTTTGTCCTTATTAAACGTCTTTTTCCCTGTGATGTTCATTGATGTATTTTTGGGGAGTTGCACAGGTGAGCTGCAGGCGGGAGCTGCACGGAGGAGCTGCATGGAGGAGCTGCACGGGGAGCTGCACAGGGGAGCTGCACTGGTGAGCTGCAGGTGTGAGCTGCAGGTGGGAGCTGCAGGTGGGAGCTGCAGGTGGGAGCTGTAGGTGGGAGCTGCAGGTGGGAGCTGCAGGTGGGAGCTGCAGGTGGGAGCTGCAGGTGGGAGCTGTAGGTGGGAGCTGCATGGGGAGCTGCAGGTGAGAGCTGCAGGTGAGAGCTGCATGGGGAGCTGCAGGTGAGAGCTGCAGGTGAGAGCTGCATGGGGAGCTGCAGGTGAGAGCTGCATGGGGAGCTGCATGGGGAGCTGCAGGTGAGAGCTGCAGGTGAGAGCTGCATGGGGAGCTGCAGGTGAGAGCTGCAGGTGGGAGCTGCATGGGGAGCTCTTTCGTCAAAGTCACTTGGTTCTGTTTTATTAAATATGTAATTATCATTTACACGTGCAATACTTGACATACTTGACTTAATCATGTGCAATTACTGTCGTACTCACAAGCAATTAAGGCCATATTCATGTGCGTACAACTGATGTAAATAAGAGTGTTTAGTTTACTTACCATTAGTATTAGTATTATTTAGTCTTATGCTAGCTATTTTTTTAACTTTAATTTAATTTTATTGTTATTATTTTATTATATCATTATTTTATTTTTATCTTTATCTTTTTATTTCATTTATTTTTTCCCTCCATTCCCTATTAAGAGATGAGAGTTTTTGTTAATTAAAGTTTTTTGTTTTGTTTATAAAAGTTCTTCTATTAAGAGTGTTTTTTTTAAACTTCCTATAAGTTATCTCGTATTTGTTCAGTTACAGGTGCTTAAACGACCTGATGAACAGATCTGACTTGTACCTTGGCCTGGCGGCTTCATCTGGAGCTACGTTTAAGACTCTTCTTCATGGACCTTTAAGCTTTACAGTATAAAAGACCTGTTGTGTCAGGCAGGGCATCTGACACAACACCTGACGTACCCGTGACATATTTCACTTCTAGGAATTCCCCCGTTTAGTGAAGCGTGACGTTTTTTGACATTCCTGAAAACGTTTGATCTCCGTTTAGTTTCTCGGCGGCGTTTGATTCATCGACGCCTCAAGTCGGGCCGAACCCCAAAGTTTTGTGATTGTAATTCGCTCATTTGCCGCGTGTCAATCAGGACGTGTTGCTTTATCGCTCAGTCGATCTCTGCATCTGGCTCAGGCACGTCCAAGACAAACAGCGCCATCGCTCGCTTCAAACGCCACGTCATTCGTATCTGTCTTAACCATACTTTGAACCTGTTGGATGGATGGAAGCCTGGATCGGGACGAGCTCCAGCCGGACCCCGAGGCAGAACAGGCGGGCGAGGGAGAGGGTCCGATGGGGGGGTAAAGTACCGGTTAGCAGCTAGCGGCGTTAGCGGTGTTTTTGCGTCGCTACAAGTTCAAAGAGAAATGAGGAGATACACTTCCATTCACAGCAGAAGATTCGACTCTGCTTCTCGTTTTGATGTTTCCTCTGCTCGATGCCATTGATTTGACGCTTCTCAAACACTCGTCCATGACCACGGGATTCGTCTTTCCTGCTCGTCAGTTGGGTTTAAATACTGGAAGAGCATCACCTGCAGCAGTTGTCCAGTAGGAGGACAGAACCTACTGTATTTCTTCAGTCGAATCCGAGTTTGAGTACAGTTTTCGCTCCTTTCCTCACGTCCGGGGACAGTATTTCCCGTGCGGTTGCTCAGTTACCGACAGGGAAAAGGACTCCTGAAGAAGAACAAGAGCAAGCACAGACGATGAAATAGCAGTTTCTCTCTTTCACAGTGGGAGAGAGAATGTGTGAGAACGGCGGCGTGGCGGAAGTGAAGAGGAAGTGAAGAGAAAGCGAAGAGGAAGTCCCGGGGAAACGCTGCTCTGATAAACCGAAGCCAAAGGGAAACCACGACGCACAGAAGCAGCGCCACAACACGTCAGGCAAACGAATAACCAGAAACGGACTCTGATTGGACGACGAGGCATAAAAGCGCATTTAAAGGAGATGTTTGATGGACTTTTATGAATTTATTGTCGTATCACGTTCCCTCGTCGTGACTGTACTTTGGCGCCCGGTTTACGCCGACTGTGAGATCAGGGTTTCAAAACTCTGTAAATTAAAATCTGCTGCTTGTTATGAAATACCACAGTGAAAAGACTTGTTTATGCAGAAAGTTTATGGAGCTGTTCACGAAGCGGCTTTTGTGTAATAAAAGTAAAGATTTGTTTTACAGATATTTTATAATAGCAGCTCTTAGATTGCTGTGTTCTGTCTGCGCCTGATTATTATAAAGCTTTTTTTGATTCTCCGCTAACCGGGAAGTGGGCTGTTAGCATGTGAGAGGTTGTTAGCTTTAGCGCGATAGCTTCTGACAGTTGTGAAAACAGTTCAAATCAGCGCCATTTTAGACCATTGCTGTCGTTTACCATGAACAAAATGTACATTATAGCGAGACAAAGTTAAAGCTTTTGTATTCTCCGCTAACCTAGAATTGCGCTGTTAGAATGTTAGCGGTTGTTAGCTTTGACACAATAGCAAACTCCGCACTGGCTTCTGACAGAAAAGCTGTGAAAATACTGAAAACAACAGGTAAAATCAGCGCCGTTTTAGACCATTAGTGCCGTTTACCATGACCAAAATGTACAATATAGCGAGACAAAGATAAAGCTTTTGTATTCTCCTCTAACCAGGAATGCACCGTTGGCATGTTAGTTGCTGTTAGCTTTAGCTCGATAGCTTCAGACAGTTGTGAAAACAGTTGAAATCAGCGCCGTTTTAGACCATAACTGCCGTTTGTGTTGAACAAAATGTACAATATAGCGAGACAAAGGCAAAGCTTTTGCATTCGCCGCTAGCGCTGTTAGCATGTTAGCGAGACGGGTCACGCGCGAGGCCGAACATGATTTTTCTGAATATATAATCAGTATTTAATCATCCGCACAGACGTAAGCCTGTCGCTCGTGTTTATTTAGTTGTATTTCTCTCTTGATCTGTGCGTGCGTTCTTATCTCTGACACCTGCTTCTACGGGCGCCGTGCCAAGTCCCGCCCCCTCTCGGCCCGCGATTGGCCCGGGGCGAGATCACGTGACCGCGCGGCGTGTCGGCCAATAAACAAGATGAAAGAGAGAGACAGAGAGAGGGAGAGAGAGGGAGAGATGAGGGCAAAGATAATGGTAAATAGATGTGAAGAAAGAGGGAGAGAAGAGAGTGAGAAGAAGAAGAACAGATAGAAACAAAGAAAGAAAGAAAGAAGAGGGAGATAAATAACAGAGAATGACGAGAGTAAAAAGAGAGGAAGAAAGGATAGACAAAGATCCTCGAGCTCACGCTATCGATCCCTTGGAAACTTAAAAACAAGATTTGTAACATTTGTCTTATTTATGAGTTTTCGCGGTAAAACTGCAGTTTATTAGCCGTTTATTAACCTAGCCGCTAGCATTAGCCGGCTGCTAACGACCTGAAACCAACAGCTCTGTCTGGAGTGACCTCTGTAAGTCCACTGGCCCCTCCTGACCACAGTGTCTAGACAAACGGGGTCTTTGGCGACATCATGTCGGTACAGCTCACAGTGAACGTGCGGCTTTCCTCCTCAAGGTGGCGGTAGCAACGAGCGTCACGTCACTCCAAAGCCACAACCAGACGTTAGCGTTAGCCCACTAGGAATGCTAGTTATGAGTAATCATGTCACAGTCTTTTTAAACATCATCGTTGAGCGCGTAAAGCTATTTTAGATTATAATTAGCGTGTAAAACTGAGCTGAAATATGAGATATACTTTAATATGGAGTCGGAGAGAGACCGGGAAGAGTCTGAAGAGAGGAAGAGCGAGGGAGGAGGATTGTGGGATGGAAAGAGATGAACAGAGACGGAGAGTTGTAGAAAAGAATGAAGAGAACAAACAAAAAGACACATTCAATTCATTTTAAAAGCCCATTTGTAACAACTGCAGCTGAACAAAGCAGTTCTCATGATGTCCACAGCAATATCCAAGACAAAAGAGTGAAAATGACACTAAACAGAGAGAAAAAGAGCAAAATAATAATAATAATATAATGAAATAGTAGAGCATTAAATTTGTGTGTGATTTTCCTTTCTCGTGAAGCTGTTTTTATGTCGATTACTTTGTTTTACACTTTAATATAATATAACTCATGTGGAAGTATTCTAAATATTCAGAACACAATACTCAGAATACGTTACATAATAAATAGTCAAACTGTTCTGTGGATGAAAAGAGGCCCCTCGTCTCTGTGTTCTAATCTTTCCCCGTGATACAGGCGGCGAATAATCTGCTCACGGACACGACAACTGTCCCCGTGGTGAGGCGCGGGGCCCTGCAGTGAGGTGTGGGGGCCCTGCAGTGAGGCGCGGGGCCCTGCAGTGAGGCGCAGGGGCCCCGCTAAACCTCTGCTGTTTGAATGTAAATGACAACATAAAGCCCCACACACAGATTATCTATAGGGGCCGACGCCTGACTCTTTAATCAGGAATTATGCATTTTACAGACGCACACCACCATTCAACGCTGTAGATGTGAAAAAACAACTCTTCACTGGCAGATTCACAAAAGATAAATCATTAAAAAACAAACCAACAAACATTTAAATAAAAATAATGAATAAATAAAATATTTAATATATAAAAAAATATGTTTATGTTAAATATGTTAAATTAATGAAATCTTTTAGATTAAAATTCCACGTAATTACTTTAGATCAGGGGTGTCAAACATACGGCCTGTGGGCCGCATACGGCCCGCCAAACATTTTAATCCGGCCCGCTGAATTTTTTTTATTCATATTTATAAAAAAAATAACAATTAAAAAAAAATATTTATATATATGTATATTTTGTTTTAATTGTTTTATGTTTTACGTTATGTTTGGCCCGCGACCCAGCCTGAGCGTCGAAATTCAGCCCGCGGGCCAAAATGAGTTTGACACCCTGCTGTAGATCAACAAAAAATAGTGAATAGATAAAAAGGTGATTTAATTCATTAATTTATAAGTTGTGCTTTTTCTGTGTTTTTTATACCAAGATTTAATATAGTAAATAGAAAAGGAAAATTAGCAATTTAAATAATTTGAATAATTTGAATAAATAAAATAAATAAAATAAATAAAATAAATAAAATAAATAAAATAAATAAAATAAATAAAATAAATAAAATAAATAAAATAAAAAACATTAAATAAAATAAAAAAAAATGAAATAGAATATAAGAAAATGAAATAAAAGAAAAGAAAATGAATAAAATTAAATAAATAACTCATCAGGATGCAGTTACTTCTTCACGTTCGGATAAGTGTTCTAAACGTGTTGCTTTCCTCTTATCTCGGGCTCCAGACGCTGCAGGATTGTTTGTTTTGTTTCATGGCTTTAAAGTGTGGAGCGTGGTCCCTGATTTGGCCTTTCCAAGTGCCCTCCTCCGTCCTCATCCCTCTCCTCCTCTGCTCCACTCCTCCCTCTTTTCTGTCTCACGTTCCTTCTCCCTCTCTTCCTTTCTCTCTTGTCTTTCATGCTCTATCTCCCTCTTTTCCTCACCTTTTCCTCGCTCTCTCACTTTCTTCTTTCCTCTGTTCTTATTCCCCTCTCTTTTCCCCACCTCTCCTCTCATCCTTCTCTCTCCTCCATCTCTTTCTCTTCTTTCCTCTCCCCTTACTTCCCTTTCCTCCTCTATTTCCTTCTGTCTGTTCCTCTGCTTTCCATCTCTCTCTCTCAGCTCATTCTTCTTCCCTCTCTTCCGATTCCTCCCTTCTCTCCCCACCCGCGCTTCTCTTTCCTCCTGTTCCTCCCTCTCTTCTCTCCTCCTTATCACTTCTCTCCTTCTGTTCCTCACCCTTTCCTTTCCTTTCATCCTTGCTCTATCTCTCTCTCTCCTCTTCTCCTCTCTTCTTCCTCTCACTCCATCCCTTCTTTCCACCTCTCACTTCATGTTCCTCCCTTTTCTCCCTTCTCTCTCCTCACTCCCTCTCTCCTCCCTCTATTCGTCCCTTTCTGTTCTTCCCCTTTTCCCAACCTTTTCTCTCGTTCTCTTCTCCTACACCCTCTCTTCCTCCCTCTCTTCCTCTCTCTCTTCCTCTGTTAATTCTCCTTCTCTTCCTCTCATTGTGCCCATCTTCTCTCACCTCCTCCCCTCTCTCCTCCTGCTCCTCCTACTCCTCCCCTCTCTCCTTCTGTTCCTCCCTCTCTTCCTCTCCTTTTCTCTCCCTCTCGTCTTCCTCCTTTTCTCTCTGCACTTGTTGGAAAAGATGAAAACGTCAGCGACGCAAAAATCAAAAACTCACTCAAAGTTTGCAACAGCTGAAAATGAAATTATTAAAAAGAACTGTGTGTTATATTTTGTGCACGGAGCAATGCAGATTAAATAATACTAAATAAATCCTTATCGCGGTGCAGATTTGTAGAAAACTGAACTTGCAGAAGACATAATGTGTTTTATTGTGTATTTGGTATTTAACTATAACATTTGATTTGATATTTTGTGAAATGTGACAGAAAATACTGATGCAGAACGACTTCTTTGATCTTGAAACTATATTTTTGGTGTGTGACGCTGCTCCTCCTTTTCCTCAGGCTCCTCCTTTTCCTCTGGCTCCTCCTTTTCCTCAGGCTCTTCTTGTTTGCGAGCTGGTGTTTGTTGGCGATGTCACTTCCTGTTTACTTCCTCGTCCCGACCGCAGATCATCGCTGACATCAGCAAGTTTGTTTACAGAGAGATTTATTTCCCCCCGAGCTGTGAGGCCCGGGCTGCGACCTTTCACCCCAAGAACGTGAAGTTAAACGTGACAAAAGACATAGACAACATTCTGCTTTAGGTTTTGTTTAACTCGCAATGACTGACCACGTCTTTAGGAGAAAATACACATTTAAACTTATATTTGAGCAATGAAAGCAAGGTCCATATGTTTAATGCTGAACTGTGGAACATCCCAGGCAGGGCAATAATACTGATATCGTCAAGGAGACAAGCATCAGCAAAGTTACACGTGCACCGCCCGTATAATGGTCTCATCATCTTTTGATCTGTTCGAGCGCTTTACGAGCCCAGAGACATCCAAGACTCATCACCGTGTTTAATAAAGATTATTAACAAAACGCTGCAAATGGTTCCAGAGCGAGGAGCGAGATGAAGCAGATGAAGCAGATGAAGCTGAAGAAGCTGAAGAAGCTGAAGAAGCTGAAGAAGCAGATGAAGCAGATGAAGCTGAAGAAGCTGAAGAAGCTGAAGAAGCTGAAGAAGCAGATGAAGCTGAAGAAGCTGAAGAAGCTGAAGAAGCTGAAGAAGCAGATGAAGCTGAAGAAGCTGAAGAAGCTGAAGAAGCTGAAGAAGCTGAAGAAGCAGATGAAGCTGAAGAAGCTGAAGAAGCAGATGAAGCAGATGAAGCAGATGAAGCAGATGAAGCTGAAGAAGCAGATGAAGCTGAAGAAGCTGATGAAGCAGATGAAGCAGATGAAGCAGATGAAGCTGAAGAAGCTGAAGAAGCAGATGAAGCAGATGAAGCAGATGAAGCAGAAGAAGCAGAAGAAGCTGAAGAAGCTGAAGAAGCTGAAGAAGCTGAAGAAGCAGATGAAGCAGATGAAGCAGAAGAAGCTGAAGAAGCAGATGAAGCAGATGAAGCAGATGAAGCTGAAGAAGCTGAAGAAGCAGAAGAAGCAAATGAAGCAAATGAAGCAGATGTGTTTGTGTGGTGTTGATTTAACTGATCATCCGTTTACTTTTTTACTTTTTTCCTCTCTCCGGCTTTATTAGACGGGAAAGACAGCGTGAAATGGGGGATGAGAGAGAAGATAATTGTTGGAGTCAGGATTTGAACTCACGACAATGCCGTCGGCTGCATGTGGAGCCTGGCATATGTGCTGTGCTTTAACCACTCGACCGCCGGACAGCACTTATCATCCATTTCCATCCATTTTATCTGAGCCGGGTCGCGGGTCCATTTCATGATGCCTCCACTTGGTTTAGGTCTTGACCCATGGTCGGTTTAGTCCTGGTTTAGACCTGGTTTAGACCTGGTTTAGTCCTGGTTTAGTCCTGGTTTAGTCTTGGTTTAGACCTGCTTTAGTCCTGGTTTAGTCCTGATTTAGTCCTGGTTTAGACCTGCTTTAGTCCTGCTTTAGTCCTGGTTTAGTCCTGGTTTAGACCTGCTTTAGTCCTGCTTTAGTCCTGGTTTAGTCCTGGTTTAGTCCTGGTTTAGACCTGGTTTAGTCCTGGTTTAGTCCTGGTTTAGTCCTGGTTTAGACCTGCTTTAGACCTGGTTTAGACCTGGTTTAGTCCTGGTTTAGTCCTGCTTTAGACCTGGTTTAGACCTGGTTTAGTCCTGGTTTAGACCTGCTTTAGTCCTGGTTTAGTCCTGGTTTAGTCCTGGTTTAGACCTGCTTTAGACCTGGTTTAGACCTGGTTTAGTCCTGGTTTAGTCCTGGTTTAGTCCTGGTTTAGACCTGCTTTAGACCTGGTTTAGTCCTGGTTTAGTCCTGGTTTAGTCCTGGTTTAGTCCTGGTTTAGACGTGGTTTAGTCCTGGTTTAGACCTGGTTTAGTCCTGGTTTAGTCACTCACATGGACTTCAGAGCTTCTCTGGGAGACGCTCTGGAGTTCATCACTGCGGCGACGTGCCGGGCCCTTGAGCCATCGGCGAGTTACCACAAACCTGTCTATATAATAACAACTGTACATTCAATGAACTTTGGCCTTTGTTTACCGTGTGGTTGCTTAGTAACAGCTTCTTGTCATGACCCACCAGGAACTCAAACTATAAACCACCAAACTGTCAAACCAGGCAAACTTTTTGTCATTATTTGCGTAAACTGAGCGTGACCCGTCGCCTGCGTCCCTGCGTCGCCACGGCGAGGGACCATAAACAATAGGTGTATTCAGTGTCAGTCAGAAGGATGTTCAGAGCCCGTGTGCACCGCAGAACATGGTGCTGGCTCCGATAGCATTGTTTTTAAGGCTCCGCGCAGCTTTTACAGGGCTTTTGTGCAAACACATTTAAACGGCGTATGATTATAGCGGGTATAATGTTACGGACGGGGACATTAGAGCAGCACAAAGACATGTGGCGCTGAGTTATTACCCCAAAGCTTTTACCTCCACAGGGCGACACGAATCAGCTGCTGCTACGATCCAAAGTGAAGGTAAATTTACTCAACAGAACGCACAATGAGAAGCACAAAGGCCGCTCAGGCTGCGATTGTGCCCGTGCCCGAGGTCATGTTCCACTGGCAGAAAGAGTTTAAGTTTGAGATGTTTCCTTCACTCTGCCGTTGTGTCGCTGGGCAAGGCGCCACCTCGAGCTGGAATACAGCCGATGTTTGACTGAGAGCAAAGGACGGTAACCAGAATCTCACACTTTTACAGCACGTGTCTCTGTCTTGGTTGTTTTCCCTCGTGACTTGTGGAAGCAGCACTTTGTGACAAAATGAGATGGCTGTGCGCTGTCTGCAGCTGATAATCCAGCGTCCGTCACCGACTGTGGGTCAGATTTACTGTTCAGTCCAATTCATCCAAAGTCACAACAGCAGTTTAAGTGAAATAGAGAAGCAGATTAAACAAGGTTCACAGGAAATTAGTAAATTGCTGAATGTCCCAGAGCTCCCCCTGTCCTCAGACCCCCCATGATCACCACAAAACACTTTGAGAGAATAGAAACCTCAGGGAGAACCACAGTGAAGGAGAGAACCTTCTCCCCCACGGACGGACAGAACCTTCAGGAGGAGAGAGGAAGGTTCATCTAGATCAGGAGTAGAAATTATTTTCCCCTGAGCGCCATATTTGAATCCAGGCAAGTAGCGGAGGCCGGCCCGCCATCATTGGTGTGAAGAAATAAATCAAAACAATTAAATATCGGATGAAATATCACTTTTTTGTCAAATATAAGCTATTGAATCTATTATTTAATTCATTTCACGTCATAAGATAAGATAAGATAAGATAAGATATTCCTTTATTGTCCCACATGGGGAAATTTCATTGGTGCAACGCAGGTAGATACAGAGGTAGATACAGAAGAACAGATCACTTATAGGAAGTCTGAAAAACACTTTCAGTAGAAGATCTCCTATAAACAAACAAAAACTCCCATAGACAAATAAATAAACAATAAATACATAAATACCATTGCATGTGATCACGACAGTAATTGCACATGAACATGTGTCACGACAGCACATAGACTGCACATGAATCACAACAGTAATTGCACATCAGTATTAGGTTAGGTCAGTATTGCGAGTGTTCAGTACTAACAGTTTTTGTTATAAAGTCTGACAGCAGCAGGAAGGAAAGACCTACAGAACCTTTCCTTCGCACATCGAGGGTGGATCAGTCTCTCACTGAAGCTGCTCTCCAGAGCGGACAGAGTGTCCTGCAGGGGGCGACACTCATGGTCCAGCATAGATGTGAATCTAGCCAGGACCCTCCTGTCCCCCACCTCCTGCACCGAGTCCAGAGCACAGCCCAGGACGGAGCTGGACTTCTTGATGACTCTGTCCAGCCTCTTCCTCTCCCTCTCTGTGATGCTGCTGCTCCAGCAGGCCACACCTACAGGAGCTGATGCCACCACAGAGTCGTAGAAGGTCTTCAGGAGTGGCCCTGTCAGGAGTGGCCCTGTCACTCCAAAAGACCTGAGTCTCCTCAGGAGGTAGAGCCGACTCTAGCTCTTCCTGTACAGTGCGTCTGTCTTATGAGTCCAGTCCAGTTTGTGGTTCAGATGAACACCCAGGTACTTGTATGAGTCCACTCTCTCAATGTCCCGTCCCTGGATGTTCACTGGTGAGGGGGCAGTGGGGTGGCGTCTGCGGAAGTCCACCATCATCTCCTTTGTCTTTCCCGCGTTGATGAGGAGGTGGTTCCGCTGACACCAGTCCACAAAGTCCTGCGCCAGTCCTCTGTACTCCGCATCATCGTCGTCCGTGATGAGTCCGATGATGGCAGAGTTGTCAGAGAACTTCTGCAGGACACAGCTGTCCGTGTCATGTCTGAAGTCTGCAGTGTAAAGGGTGAAGAGAAAGGGCGCGAGGACAGTGCCCTGGGGCGCCCCCACACTGCAGGTCCGAGTGTCAGACACACAGTTCCGGGCTCTCACAAACTGGGGTCGGTCTGTGAGGTAGTCCAGGATCCACTCTGCCAGGTCATACTCCACACCAGCCGTCTCCAGCTTGTCCCTCAGGAGCTGATGGTGTTGAAGGCGCTGGAAAGATCGAAGAACAGGATCCTGCCAGGCTTTTCCAGGTGAGAGAGAGAGCGGTGCAGCAGGGAGATGATGGCGTCCTTCACTCCGATGCCAGACCGATATGCAAACTGCAGCGGGTCCATGGCTGAGCTCACGGTGGAGCGGAGGTAGTCCAGGACCAGCCGCTCCAGTGTCTTCATCAGGTGGGACGTGAGAGCCACTGGCCTGAAGCTGTTGAGGTCTTTGGGGCGCGGTGTCTTAGGCACAGGTACCAGACAGGAGGTCTTCCAGACCTGTGGTACCACCCTCAGCTTCAGGCTCATGTTGAAGACATGCTCCATAACTCCACACAGTTCATCTGCGCAGGACTTAAGGAGCCTGGGGCTGATGCCGTCAGGTCCTGCTGCCTTCCTCACTTTAATCCTCTTCAGCTCACTCCTCACCTGTGCTGCTGTGACAGTCAGTGGTTGGCAGGGGGACCGTGTGCTGGGGGGATGGGTGAGTCCAGGCGAAGTGGGGAGCTGATGGTCCGGGGCAGATAAGCGAAGAGGAACAGATGCAGGGCATTGTCCAGCTGTGGAAGAGGGAGCATGCAGCTGTGCAGGGGGAGGGGCGGGTGACCGATCAAACCTCAAGAAGTGAGCATTTAAATCATTCACCCACTGTAGGTCCCCCTCTGTCTGGGCAGGGGGGATTTTGAAGCCAGAGATGGTTTTCAGGCTCCGCCACACTCCCTGAATGTTCTTCTGCTGCAGCTGCTCCTCCATCCTCCTCTTGTAGCCGGCTTCAGCCTGCCTGATCTTCCTCCTCAGCTCCTTCTGCACAGAAGGAGCTGCATATTTATTAAGGATGCAAGTGCAGACAGATGCCTTTTTTTTTTTTTATATATTACTTGCAATGTTTTGCGGGCCGGATTATAAAGATAAACAGGCCACATGCGGCCCGCGGGCCATAGTTTGCCCACCCCTGATCTAGATGAACAGTTTATCAACAAACGCTGGCTTATTTCTCGCCCTCTTTTCCCTCCCTCTCCGTCTTCCCTCTTAATCTTCCCTCCCCCCTTACTCTACCCTCCCCATTACCCTTCGTCTCCCCCTGACTCTGACTCTTCGTCTCCCCCTGACTCTTCGTCTCCCCCTGACCCTTCGTCTCCCCCTGACTCTTCGTCTCCCCCTGACTCTTCGTCTCCCCCTGACTCTCCCCCTCGTCATTACACCTTCTACAGTACAATCCCAGGTCCATGGGAGCGGAATGGCCGGCCCGTGTTTTTCCGTGCGTCCGCGGGCGGGTCAGCGAGGGGGTGTGACGTGACTCCATTGTTCCCGCGGCGAGAGAGAGGAACTAGGTCCCCGAGGCCAGTTCCTGTTCCACGCCAAAAAAACAGCCACTTTCTCACAGCGCTTTCCTTCCTCCGAGCGAAAGAACCAAACAATCCCACAAAGTATCGCACAGGCATCAGAGGAGAGCGGGTCGAGACATGCGCAGGTACAAGCTCTGGTCACGTGACATCATGGGCGTCGGCATAAAGCTGCACTGCGTAACATTTCAGCGCGTGGGGCTGGCGGAAGTGAAAAAGCGCATGAAAAACACATTACTGTACATATTTCCACAGGTTTAAGGGTTCATTCCACAGAGTAGTTGCTTGAGTGTCCACAGATGGCGTCCAAGTGCACGGGGGGGTGCCTCAGGGGTCCGTCCTTGGCCCCTTCATGTTGTGGTCCCTGGAACATGATGTCTTTAAGGTTCTCCTGGAGGAAACTGTCGAGCTGGTTAATGGTTCATTTCTCTGCATTACTGAGAATAGAAACGAAAAGTGAAAAGTGATATTGTTCTAGCTCTGATTGGATCTAGTTTTACATCGAGAAGTGTGTAAATCTGAAATAACCCCACGACGTCTGTGCGTTCGCTTATTTTTACCGACTTTTATTGCGTAAACGGTGGAGTGCTGAACACGGCGACGGACGACTCTTAATCCGTCCGTGTTAACAGCGTTTCGTCTTCTTTTTCAAGTATTTCAGGTTCGTTTTTAGCGTCAAATGTCTCTCTTCGCGTTCCTCCTGAAATGGTCAAAGCCTCTATTTCTCTTAATCCGTTCACAAATACACCCAAACTTTCACCAGAGATCCACGACGCTGCTTTGTCCTCGCCGGTCCTCTGGAGTCACGTCTGTAACGCCATTTGTTTGTGTTTTTTAACTTTTTTATCGTAGTAAAAAAATAATAATAATACTAAAAAATTAATTGGAGAAGATGAAAAATTCGTTGCCGAATTCATTCATGGTTTGGGGTCACACACAAACACACTCTGCCCTGGTGTGGCCCCCCCACAAACACACTCTGCTCTGGTGGCCCCCCCACATACACACTCTGCTGCCCCCCCCACATACACACTCTTCTTTGAACTATCTCCAGTAAAAATAGTTCCCTGGCAACACTCCTGAAATGTTTGGATGATGTCGAGGCTTTTGGTGATGAACTTTCTCAACCTGAACGAGTCTAGAACGGAAATTATTGTTTTTAAGCCAAACAAAGCAGTTGATTTTAACTTACACTTGGGGTCTCTCCAGCCCTACATCAGGTCTACAGCCATTAACCTCGGCGTCATTAATGATGTGGATTTAAAGCTTGACAAACAGATAAATGCTGTGGTTGAATCTAGTTTTTATCACCTCCGGCTTTTATCTAGACTTAAACCGGTTTTATCTTTTAGTGACCTGGAGCAGGTGATCCGTGCTTTTATCTCTACACGCCTGGACTTCTGTAATGCACTGTACACTGGGATCAGCCAAGCTAACAAGCTAACAAGCTAATAAGCTAACAAGCTAACAAGCTAATAAGCTAACAAGCTAACAAGCTAACAAGCTAACAAGCTATCAAGCTATCAAGCTAACAAGCTAACAAGCTAACCTTTCACACTTACAGTTAGTTTAAAAATTCCGCAGCACGTCTTTTAACTGGCCCACGTGGTAGAGAACGTTACACCTGTTTAACGCTTGTCCTCCACATAAAGACTTCACCTTCAGTTGATGCTTTTACGTCTTGTTTAAAAATGCACTTTTATTCAATATTTAACCGGGCATGAGAATTGTGTGGTCCTCTGACCGTCTTTTATTATTTTATATATTTTAGGTTGTTTTGAATAGTTTTTTACTTGATTTTATATATTTGATGTTGTTTCTAATTAGTTTGTATTTGGTTTGTACGTATTTATTTATTTTTCATGTATTTATTGATCTTTTAATATATTTTACTTGTGCTTGTTTTGTCCTCGCTCGGCTAACGACCTGAAAACTCTTGCGTATTCTTTTTCCGTCCAGCCTCGGCTCGGTCAGTGATTCTCAGACGCAGAAACGGCCGTAATTCGTTCCAAATGTGGGTCCCGCGAGCGCATCGCCGTATTTATTATTTAAACTTGAACACGTGCTCGTCGTTACGCTGACTGGTAAAGACCCCCCTCTGCCCCAGCCCTCCTCTTGCCCCGCCCACCTCTGGCCCCGCCCTCCTCGTCCCTCCATTGTGCCGTGTATCCTGGAGTTTGGACACTTTACGCTTCATCATAGTGTGTTTTTTGGAGATGGATGAATTCTTGGATCTTAACTTTCCGGTAAAACTCGAGAATACAGGAAGACTGAGCTATTCCTGTGCCTGGTTTACAGCAAATGCTAAATTTAAAGCTACAACTCATATTTCCTGTAGGTTTTTCGTCAGGAATGCTGAAGTTAGGGCCCACGACCTTTTCACAATCAAACTCGTGACCTTCGTTTGGCAGCGCTACAATCTTAAATCACCAAAGCAGATTGATCATTTTTATCACATTTTTTAACAAATTGCTTGACATTAAAAATAAATGGATCATTTTTCTTTTATTGTTCAGAAAAAATGTTCTACTTGTTTTTTCTTATTACCTTAATATTTCTTTTAATCTTTTCATGAACATAAACAAGACTTTCTATCAGGATCATTTAACACAAAAAATAGTCAAAAAATATGATGATAATATATAGATATCTACATATATAATACACTGTAAAATTTATCATGATAAAATAATAAGCAATTAAATCCGTCCCATAAATCAACACTTAACAATTTGTCATTATAAGTATTTTTTCTGGTTGACTGAAACTAATATGGATTTTGTAAAACTAGGATGAAACTATTATTATTATTATTTTACATTTAATTCATATTTTTGTAGTTTTTTCATTGAACTAATTTTACAATTATTTTTTTTTGTGTGTCAAATCTAACTGATTCTTCCAGTGTCTGCTCCAATCCCGCTCTGTTTTAAAAAAAAATATATATACAAACATTCAATATTGAGTAAGTGATATTTCTTCACTTTTCACATTCATTTTCACAGACATTTCACATTTGTCTCATGAATTAATACATTTAAAGACACGTTTTAACACTTTTTGCTCGGATTGACGTGAAACCGCCTGAATATCATTCCTTTTTTGTCAACTTTGGTCACACCCCTAATTGCCTTTTCGTTAAGAGTCGCTTTTGGACCCGGTTTCAGTCGTTGATTCGTTTTAGTTTCACCTTCTCAGAGTTATGTCAGAGTCGAAAGAATGGAAACCGAAAGAGAATCTCCAGTCTGTTTGTGTGCGTGCCCTGTCCACCGTCCCCCTCAGGCCCCCTCAGGCCCCCTCAGGCCCCCTCAGGCCCCCTCAGGCCCCCTCAGGCCCCCTCGGCCCCCCTCGTCCATCCCGTCTGAAGAAGCCTGCGTGTTACATGTTGCGTCTTGCGTGTTGCCTCTCGTGTGTGTGTAGCCGGAGGAAGCACCTGTCCGGCTCGCGTCGGGTGACTTCCTGGTTCACTTCCCGGTCCGCTTCCTCGGCCCGCGTCACGTGCCGGGCCTCCGATTGGCCGACAACGACGCCGCTCGGCCGGCCCCGCCCTCCGCTTCCTCTCCCGCTCGTTCATTGATCCTCGGAGTGTCGTTGGTTCTCGCGCCGCAGCTTCCAGGATGCGCCGGTTATGATAGTTACTCTACACTTTCGGACTGGACGCCAATCGTGCAAAAACGACTGCGAACTGGAATATCACGAAGGCTTTACTTTGGTCGTGTTTTTTATTTTGGTCGTGGTTGTGAGCCGGCGGCGGCAGCATGAGCGTTAGTTTGTGTTATTCATTTATTGTCACTTCATTTTATTCTGAGGACTTTTTCTTATTCAAAAGTGATGATATTTGGGTTTAAATGGTTGATCGACATGGCAACGGCCCTAGTTTATGAAACCCACGGATACACAAACACCAAGAAGATTTCACATCTAAAAGACGGCGAAATTAAAAAGTCGATGATAAACATGGTTTTTTGTTGTTTGTATTCGGCCATAAGATGCTGCTGCCCGACCTGTTTCTCCGCCCACTTTTCCCCCTGGTCCGCCTCCGTAGGGTTCTGAGTGAGTGACGATCGGTTTCGACCACTCACGGTGACGTCCAGCTCCAAGAAAGAGTTGCGTTTTTGGACGTAAACAAGATCAACGATGTTATGCACAATAATCGACCACTAGGAGCCCCGCCCACATTCTGTTCAAATGCGTAAGGGTCTGGAATCCGAGTCAGAGCCATTGAAGTCGTCGATCCTAGATTTACCGATCCAATCCCAGGCGGAGGTTTCAAGGCGTCACACTGAGATACGGAAGTTGCTCTTCACCCCCGTTCCAAAACATTCAAGATGGCGGACCCGGCTCGTGACTCGGCTCGTGACCCGGCTCGTGACCCGGCTCGTGACCCGGCTCGTGACCTGGCTCGTGACCCGGCTCGTGACCCAGTGTTTACTTCTGCTCTCGCTTCGGTTTTGAACTATTAGGAAAGTCCTATCTACTCGCCGTGATGAACGTGCGTTAGATGCGGTTATGCGAAGGGCGTCATCGCGATTCACGCGGAACACGCCTTGTTGACATGGGCTACGTAATATCCGGTTAAGCGTGTCGCGTTTTTTGCGTCACTTCTGGGTTTATGTGATTGGTTCTGTCTCTGCTCTAAACTCCGCCCTAGGAATTGAAATTCAGCGGTCGAGCCCCAGATCCACACGGTTTTGTTAAGTCGTCTGTCAAAACGTGTTGGGAACGGCTGCTCAGGCAACCGGTCTACGCAAAGAATCTCTCCGTTGACTCCAAGGTCTTCTCTTGTCAGGTGGAAGATGACCGCCCTGTGCCACCTGAGAACCTTTCGCCATCCATAAGAACACTCGTGTCCTTCCAGTCCCGATCCAGAGGTCTCGAGGTCCTGGCGGAGAGCGCGGAACGGAGACGGTTTGGCCCGGCTCAGCTCATTCAGTCCTCGCAGATCGATCGCGTTTTTCCAATCATCAAATCAAATCAATTTATTTTTGTAAGGCCCAAAATCACAACAACAGTTGCCTCTGAGGGCCACAGGGAGAAATGAATCAACAATGTCTGTGGGGACGAGGGACGATGTCCCAGGGTCCTCTGTCCTTAGACTCTCCTTCTCGGCCAGGAAAATCATGACCTGGTTTGGTGGAATAGTTCAAATATCCATCGCAATTTCACACCGGTCACGTTGCTGTGAATCATCAAAACTTTTCTTCATTCGAATGATGAAAAGACTGAGGTCCTTTTGTTCAGAAGTGTTGAGTTTGAGCCTCTCGTCGACGTTCTTAAACCGACAGCATCGACTCTAGACTCTGGAACGCAACACTCACATGAGCTCAAATCCAGCTTTATTTCAGCTCAGCCAAACCGTTTTTTTGAGATTCTAATTCACACTTTACTGAGAACGGTTTGTGTCGCTGTGACGCGCTCCATGTCGGGCTCGAGCCATCGTCACGGCTCGTCCGCCGGCGGCCGCTCGGCTTTAACGGGCACAACAGGCCAAGAGCACATCGCCCTGAGCTCAAAACCGGTTTCTTATCGCATTGATCTCAAAACAATTTAATGTCTTCTTTAAAAACACTGGATTTTAGTAGTAGTAATATTAACTTTACTTTGTCTTTGGTGCATTTGTGTGTAAAGCGATTTGGTCGACGTTGTTGTTTTTAAGGCGTTCTATAAATAAAGTCGGGTACAAAAATACGCACCATTCAGTTTAACCTTTGTTTAAATTTGGAAATAATCCCAAGGCCCCACTGGCACATGTTAAGTACTGGCACATGTTGATAAGTAATCAAGATGCAGAATATGAGCGTTTTGTTTCCTCGTCTTAACCTTCAGAAATGTCCATTTTGCTTTTCTGTCCACGACGATCACAACGCTCTCTTTTCTCCTGGTGAATGGGCCGTTTTGGGCCGTTGTTGCAGGTGTTTCAGTCTCTTCACCTAAAGCCAGCCCCTCCCCCCTTTAGCTCGGTCAAGCTAACCAGGCTAATTGACCGACGAGTGGATGCCGTTCGTTTGGTAAATGACACACGCTCTTAATGACCTCGCACTCCTCCCCCTTTTGTGAGCCTCGAGGGGCATGTTTAAAGTGACCACTGCCTTTCAACCAGTGGAACTGACTCAAATGTATTTATTTTATGTATTTTATTCATTTAACAAATAAATAAAATAAATAAAATAAATAAAATAAATAAAATAAATAAAATAAATAAAATAAATAAAATAAATAAAATAAATAAAATAAATAAAATAAATAAAATAAAATATATATATATATATATATTTTGTTTTATTTCATTGATTTTTTTGATGTCACTCCCCTTGGTTTCTACGTTTACTCCACCTTATGTTCTCTAAAAAAAAAGTTTTTATTATTATGGTTTATTGTTTTTGTTGTTGTTCTATGTTCCAAAAATATATATATATATAATTTAAAATGGCCATTTCTACCACTGATTGTTTTTTTGTTTTCTACCACAAAAAGAAAAAAACGACCCGGCACAAACATGGTCCCGCCTCCAGCACAAACATGGCGACGCCTCCAGCACAAACATGGCGACGCCTCCAGCACAAACATGGTCCCGCCTCCAGCACAAACATGGCGACGCCTCCAGCACAAACATGGTCCCGCCTCCAGCACAAACATGGCGACGCCTCCAGCACAAACATGGCGACGCCTCCAGCACAAACATGGTCCCGCCTCCAGCACAAACATGGCGACGCCTCCAGCACAAACATGGCGACGCCTCCAGCACAAACATGGTCCCGCCTCCAGCACAAATATGGTCCCGCCTCCAGCACAAACATGGCAACGCCTCCAGCACAAACATGGCGACGCCTCCAGCACAGACATGGTCCCGCCTCCAGCACAAACATGGTCCCGCCTCCAGCACAAACATGGTCCCGCCTCCAGCACAAACATGGTCCCGCCTCCAGCACAAACATGGTCCCGCCTCCAGCACAAACATGGTCCCGCCTCTAGCACAAACATGGTCCCGCCTCCAGCACAAACATGGTCCCGCCTCCAGCACAAACATGGTCCCGCCTCCAGCACAAACATGGCGACGCCTCCAGCACAAACATGGCGACGCCTCCAGCACAAACATGGTCACGCCTCCAGCACAAACATGGTCACGCCTCCAGCACAAACATGGCGACGCCTCCAGCACAAACATGGTCCCGCCTCCAGCACAAACATGGCGACGCCTCCAGCACAAACATGGCGACGCCTCCAGCACAAACATGGCGACGCCTCCAGCACAAACATGGCGACCTCGCTCTACGTTAGTGGATTCAACAAACTTTATATTTGTTGGTTTGTTCCACTATTTGACGCATTGACCAATCAGCTTCAAGCATCGACAGCCTTTCCAGATGGATTCATGCCAAGAACTCAGACTCTTTTTTAAAGTTTTTCCGGCCCGAAGGCTCTATGTGACGGGACAGTTGTAGCGTGAAAGGGGGAGAGAGACGGGGGTGAGTTAGACATCCATCAAATGGCGAGTGCTGGAATGGAACCCATGTAACTTAAAGGAGGAGCATTTTCTTTAGATGAATTACTTTAGAAATACAAATCACTGTTTTAGTCCATGTTAAGTGCAATGTCGGTCTAAAACAGGGCCATAAGTCATCGGGGCTTTTCAACTTCATTTTCCAGAGGGCCATGGACTTTCGGAAGACCCGGGTACAACGCGGCACTGCAACAGCGTTTTGGGTCACACAAAATATCCCCGGCACTGTTTATGAGTTACAAGTTGATGCAATAAAATACTGAATACTCTTTGCGTTAACAGTGCTTTTCAAAATGGCCCATTCAGAACTCAACCAGAAACTAAGACTAGACTAAACTCAGAACCGACCAAGAAACAAAACGGTCAAACGGAGAATTGATCGAGGACTAAACCAAGACCAAACCAAGTCTAAACGAGTGCTAACCCGGAATTAAACATGTACTGTATTTTCCAGACTGTACGTTTTTTTTCATAGTTTTGGCCCGGGGTGCGACTTATATGTGATATTATTTGATATTTTTCCACACTGAGAGCTACATTTCACATGACAGCCTCAAGAGGGCGCTCTAGAGAAGAAGAATCTGCACTTCCTCTTCCTCTGGAGTTTGTGGAGTTGTTTAGAAGTGACACAGAGGAAGAAGAATTCTCAATGGATTTAGTGATTTGGGGTAAAACTGATGCTTTGGTAAACTTGTTAGCATGTTCTTTATGCTATAGTTATCTGAATAACTGTTCATATGTTACGTTAACATACCAGACACTTACCACAGTTCTGTCTGTGCCTCATGTAGCTGAAGGTGTTAGCGTTAGCATAAGTCATGTAGCTGAAGGTGTTAGCGTTAGCATACGTACACCTATTCACCATGTTCTCTCATCTGTTATTATTTTAAACTGCATTTCAAAATGAAATGTCTGTTCTTGATTTTGGATTTTATCAAATGCATTTCCCCCAAAAATACGACTTATATACTGTATTTTCTGGACTACAAGTCGTACTTTTTTTCATAGTTTTTGCCGGGTAAATGGTCACATTTATATAGCGCTTTTCTACCGTCAAGGTACTCAAAGCGCTTTACATCAAGGAACCAGTCACCCATTCACACACACATTCACACCCCAGATGTACGCAGACACTGGGGGGCAAGTTGGGTTAAGTGTCTTGCCCAAGGACACAACGGCAGTATTCACATGAGGCAGCTGCGATCGCACCGCCAACCTGCGGGCCAGTGGATCTGACCGCTCTGACTGAACCGCCGACCTTTGGATCAGAAGACGAGCACTCTACCACTGAGCTACTGTCGCCGGGGTGCGAAGTATACTTACATTTATACTCCGGAGCGACTTATATGTGATATTATTTATTTATTTTCACACTTACAACCACATCTCATACTCCAGTGCGACTTATATATTGACTGGTGCGACTTATACTCCGGAAATTGGACGATGGGTTGTGGGCCAAATAAATCTCTTGGCGGGCCGGATTTGGCTCGCGGGCCTTATGTTGAAAAGCCCTGGACTCCACGTTCAGAGCCGCACGCATCAATCACTCAAACCCTGAAACCGTCTAACAGGGTTAAAAGCTCGTCTCCTTCAAGGGCTGCGCTTCGTAAATCTGGATGTGAAATGTGCGTTTAGCGTCTCGTCCAATAAACCCGGCTTCCACAGACGCTCTTTCTCGACCTTCTGACCTAAATAAACTCAAATTAGATGAAACCATGACTCAATCCAGCGTCTCCAAACGCAAACCCGACTCGTACATGTGACTTTCCCTCACGTTGTTCCCGGTTCTCTCTCTCTCTCTCGGGCTCCCCTCGGGCCCCGGCGATCTCGGCTGCAGACGGGTGACATTCTCCAGAGGACCCCTCCCCCCACGCCGCCCCCCGCCCCCCCCCCCCCCCACACCCGACACGCCCCGCCCCCGAAGTTATGGTCCCATCAAAGTGGTGAGGTAATGCCCAAACACGGGGGATTTACACCGCGGATCTACAAGCGAAGGTTTCTGAACACAAAGAACAAACGGGACAGACTTTATTTATTATTTATTATTATTTATTAGAGCAGGTAATTGCAATAAGGTTTAAATAAAGCGGCTGTGATGGGGCGAGTGGGAGATGCAGATCGTAGGTGGGAATAGACGATCAAGAACTGGACTTACACTGTAATAAACGTCAGACAAATGGGAAACAATGGCATTCGGACTTTATTTCAAATTTTAAACTTCTTTAATTTTTTTTTAACTTTCTAAAAAAAAAAAATCCGCTGTTCTCTGATTCTGTTTTTTGTTTTTATTCATATACAAAAAAAAAGAAAAAGAATAATGTTCAGAATAATGAAATGTATTTACATGGTCCAATCCGACTGCACAATTCTGAATACTTTCTGAATACTTTCATAATTATGTTATATTATAGCAAAAAAATGAAGAAGAAAAAGTTATATTTGCTTTTATTCGCACATTTTATAAAAAAGATTATTCCCAAAGTGCTGCAAAACATGATTTAAGAAAATAAAAGATATGACTCAGTTTAGCTGTAACAACATGTAATAAGACAATACAACCTAAAACCATAAACCATTAATAAAATAAAATACATGAACATGAAAACTAAATTAAAACACAATAAATAAAATAAATTACATAAATATGAAAACTAAAACTAGATAAATAAATTATATAGAATGCATAAACATGAAAACTAAATATAAAACAATAATTAAAATATGAACATAAACATGAAAACTAGATAAAAACAACAATAAAAACAAATCAATAAAAATAAACTGTGTGTTATTTCCTTTATTCAGCCTAAATTGCGTTATTTATTCATTTGATTTGAGTAAAGTAACTGTATTCTTTACTCATTAAACATCAATAAGGCCTTTAAACTCCTCATCACATCAGTCTGTCGTCGTCTAAACACTTAAACTTGACACATTTCGTAAACTTTAAAAAGCAATCAAAGGCCAGCTTTTGGTTCAAACATTTGTGTTTGGACTGAAACTCTTGTGTTCATTACAAACAGTGAAACAAAGACTTTTCCATCGTTTCTGGGACTTTTACCATTGAGTTTGAATGGAAACAACAACAGCGAATGACCGTCTGGAAAATCAGCTTCTGTTTGGAGTCGACACAAACTCACCGTTAAAGAGACTCCGTGGAACATGCTCTCGGTGGTGAAAATGCAGTACTGCAGCCGTGACCTTTGGCGGTTAATGAAACTGAACTTTCAAAAACCGTTGCTCTTCAGGACGTTTTGTTTTCAAATAAAAACACTGAACATTCAGATTTTTAGTCTAAAAACTCAACTTGACACAAACAAGTAATTGTGGTACCATTTTGTACTATTTATTGGTTTATACGCACACAAAACTCCACTGTATACATTAAATACATTTTAAATCAAATGAGTGTTTCATTTATTTTTATTAGGCCTTGGAATAAATCAATGACCGCAATAATTGTTTTAAATTTTAATATTAAAAAAAGTTTTTCTGCAGTGGAAGTTTACCAATATAATCACACTTTCATGCTTCTTTAATTAAGCCACAAAAAAAACAATATTTCATGATTAAAACTCAGATTCATAAAAGTATTGCATAAACACTGAATATGTTTTTCAAAATTTTTAGCCCATGTTTTGGGCGGTGTGTTTCAAAAACACTAAAGACTTTAAAATTCGACGCAAATTAATCAAAATCAAAATTCAACAAAATCAAAATTCAACTCAAACTGAATGACCTTTCAATTTCTATTGGATGGGTCAATGATTCACTGTAGAATTATAGGTTTTTTTTACACAGTCTTGTCGGATCTGTGGAGAGGCGCCCAAACATAGGATATCAAAAGTTACGCAGCTTTACTTTAAATCATAAAACTGAAAAAAGTTAAATCATGCAATAAAATACAGTTGTTTTTTCTCTTGACGTGTCTCAGGGACATTTTGGACATTCAGACAGAGGCAGAACATGCAAACTCCACACAGAAAGACCCACACCGCACAAAGCAATACTTGCTAACTATTCTCATTCCCGTCACTTTCCTCGCGTCCACGCCACGTCTGCGCTTCCGCCGCCGCGTTGGGACTCGCGCTGGAGGCGATGGAGGACGCGGCGTCGATCTCGTGTTCGACGCGGCGTCCTCGTCCATCGCCGGCCTCATAAATCACCGCGGACATGTCTGTGCGTGCGGCGTGTGCGAGCGTGTTCAGGATGATCTTATCTGCTCCACTGATGCAACAGCGAAAGACGCCGGCCATTCATTTACGGGCGAATCGAAGCCGCGGCGATTCGTTTGTTGGCCGTCTTTTTGAGCGGCGTTGGTAAATCTCCGTTTCGAAAATGTGTTTTGTCACTAGCTTCTACTACGGGTCCAACCGATGCCATTAAAGTCGAGCGGATTGGATTGAGGGAGAATAAATTAGGCCTGCGAATTGACAAACGATTCCTTTAAAATCGTCCGACAAACAAATCAAAACCACAATTTGAGACATGAAGGTCTCTGTGAAAGACGTTTAAACTGGTGTTGGTGTTTACTGTGGGTTTTCCTCGTGCCGGAGCAGAGTTTACACCGGGGCCGAGGGGGTGACAGGTCGTCTGGTCATCGTCTTGATCTCAAGAGGGAAAAACATCTGGGCCAAAGAGCAAACGAGGAGCGGCTCTGAAAAAGGCAGATACGACGTTAAGCGGGGCAGAAAAACGACCAAGTATCTAATCTGTGCCGCAGCGGGAGAAGGAGGCGACACGAGCGGAATAACGCCGAAACGTAGAGTCCACATCGAACTCGAAGACCATCGAGGTTTCAAAGTAATTAAATGTTTGAGCGGCGATAGTATTTGGTTTCGTTCAGAGTTCCTGATTTCGTGGCTCCGCGTCTCACATTTGTTTCTTATTCTGACAATTTCATGGTTTCAATTGATTTTATTGCACAGCGTTTCTAATGAACCGATTGGACGTTCTTCTCAATACAACCTCGCCGACCTTATTCTTCTCAATACGACCTCACCGACCTTGTTCTTCTCAATACAACCTCACCGACCTTGTTCTTCTCGATACAACCTCGCCGACCTTGTTCTTCTCAATACAACCTCGCCGACCTTGTTCTTCTCAATACAACCTCGCCGACCTTGTTCTTCTCGATACAACCTCGCCGACCTTGTTCTTCTCGATACAACCTCGCCGACCTTGTTCTTCTCAATACAACCTTGCCGACCTTGTTCTTCTCGATACAACCTCGCCGACCTTGTTCTTCTCAATACGACCTCACCGACCTTGTTCTTCTCGATACAACCTCGCCGACCTTGTTCTTCTCAATACAACCTCGCCGACCTTGTTCTTCTCAATACAACCTTGCCGACCTTGTTCTTCTCGATACAACCTCGCCGACCTTGTTCTTCTCAATACAACCTCACCGACCTTGTTCTTCTCAATACGACCTCACCGACCTTGTTCTTCTCAATACAACCTCACCGACCTTGTTCTTCTCAATACAACCTCACCGACCTTGTTCTTCTCAATACAACCTCGCCGACCTTGTTCTTCTCAATACAACCTCACCGACCTTGTTCTTCTCAATACGACCTCGCCGACCTTGTTCTTCTCAATACAACCTCACCAACCTTGTTCTTCTCAATACAACCTCACCGACCTTGTTCTTCTCGATACAACCCCGCCGACTTTGTTCTTCTCAATACGACCTCACCGACCTTGTTCTTCTCAATACAACCTCGCCGACCTTGTTCTTCTCAATACAACCTTGCCGACCTTGTTTTTCTCGATTCAACCTCGCCGACCTTGTTCTTCTCAATACAACCTCACCGACCTTGTTCTTCTCAATACGACCTCACCGACCTTGTTCTTCTCAATACAACCTCGCCGACTTTGTTCTTCTCAATACGACCTCACCGACCTTGTTCTTCTCGATACAACCTCGCCGACCTTGTTCTTCTCAATACAACCTCGCCGACCTTGTTCTTCTCAATACAACCTTGCCGACCTTGTTCTTCTCGATACAACCTCGCCGACCTTGTTCTTCTCAATACGACCTCGCCGACCTTGTTCTTCGCGATACGACCTCGCCGACCTCCTTCTTCTCGATACGACCTCGCCGACCTTGTTCTTCTCAATACAACCTCGCCGACCTTGTTCTTCTCGATACGACCTCGCCGACCTTGTTCTTCTCGATACAACCTCGCCGACCTTGTTCTTCTCGATACGACCTCGCCGACCTTGTTCTTCTCGATACGACCTCGCCGACCTCCTTCTTCTCGATACGAGGTCGGCCACATGGCAAGCGATCCATGTCACCGTTTGAACCTTGTACTTGCTGTTTTGTCAGAAATGCTTCACGCTTGTCGCTTTGCGGCGGCGGTGATTAGACCCACCAACCTGAAGGTCAACAGTTCTGTTCCAGCTGTTGTGTTCTTAGGCAAGACGCTTCTCCTTTTGGGAAGAAGATATGGTTCTATCAACTGTAAGAGGTCTCGTCGTGCTAAAAGCGTCTTCTTGAGCAATGCACTTTAACCAGTAGATCCAGCACTTTACTTGATTTTATTATTATTTTTCTTAAAATGTTAACTTGATCTTTTTAGCTTCTTTTTAGCTTGTTTAAGTTTTCAAGGTACTTTTTAGTGTTTTGCAACTTGTGTCCATTATCTGTTTGTGTAGTTGTTTTTCGATTTCCTGTTGTGCGCTTCAGGCTTTGCAATGTGAAAATGGCAAGTAAACTAACTAACTGACTGACTGACTGACTGACTAACTGACGTGACTCCCTGCTGATTGGTCGAAGCGTCACAGCAGAAGAAGCAGAAACATCTAAATTGTGTTCAGTCGAGATGATTGAAAAGCCTCGTGCGCACATTTCAGACAAACTGATAATCAATATTTTGGCTAAAATACGTGGGTCGAAGGCCACGAGTGTTTCGGTTCATTTGGACGCTTTCACCTTTGGCTCCGCCCAAAACACAATGCTGGTCTGTGATTGGTCCAGTCTCGGCCCCACTGGTGAATCAGGTCCAATCACAGTGGAGACAGAAGGATAACAACAAGAGAATTGGTCTTGCAAAGCTAAACAACATTTCACCTAAGACATTTCATTAGTGCCAACTCCAGCTGAAGTGAATTAAAAACACCTAGAATTCACTTTATAACATACATATGGCTCTTTCATGTTTTATTTTTCCAATCTTAATATAACCACCTGGACCATTTCTTCCTCGAACACCCACACACACGACTGCATTTCACAACGCTTTTCCCTCGCGCTCTTTAGATCAAATTTTCACACTTATTCCCATAAAATTATCCCACTTTTATTTGCCTCGAGCGTTCTCACGCGCTGCAGCCGAGCGCTCAACCCGCTTCAGACGCCCTACTGTTTGAATCATTAGCTTTGAATGTTAATACAATGGCGCGAGCACACAATGACGGCGGAAGGTTTGGCGGAGCGTTCCCAGGAACTCAAGACGCGCCGGTGCGGGTCGGGAGGGGATCTCGCTCGTGAAGGAGTGCGTTACTACGGCGGCGCAGGTGGAGACGGTGTGTGAACCCGGTGTGTGTGAACCCGGTGGTGGAGACGGTGTGTGAACCCGGTGTGTGTGAACCCGGTGGTGGAGACGGTGTGTAAAGCAGTCGTGAGGTGATCAAACTGCGCAGTGAGAGAACGTGCAATCATTAAAGGTGATCCATGTGCACCTCCTATCCCCGCCCACATCTCTCTACATAACATTTTTTTTCTACTGTTTATTTTTTTAAATTAGAACATATATTTAAAAAATAAATAAAAAAAAACACAAAGCGAAAAAAAATTATCCCCGCCCACATCTCTGTATATGCCTTTTTTAATTTCTTTTTTTTGCTTAAAAAAAAAAAAAAATAGAACATAGATTTAAAAATAATAATAAGAAAAAAACAAAAAAAACAACACAAAGTGAAAAAAATATATATAATTAAAAAAATGACACTAAAAAAATAAATAAATAAAACACAAAGAGCGAGCTGGTAGAACATAGGGCAGGTAAAAGAGTAAAATTAGAAAATAAGGGCGTGGCATCAGAATACTATAATTACTTTTTATTTTATTTTATTTAATAAAATAAAATAAAAAGTAATTAAAGTATTCTGAGTTCTGAATAATTGTCCCGTTCACATCGCTGTACTTAATTACGATTATATTACATAAAGTCACTCAGACAGGTTTTAAAAATGTTGAGGAGCCATTTAAAATATATATGTATAATATAAGATAAGATAAGATATTCCTCTATTGTCCCACATGGGGAAATTTCATTGGTGCAACGCAGGTAGATACAGAGGTAGATACAGAAGAACAGATCACTTATAGGAAGTCTGAAAACACTTTCAGTAGAAGATCTCCTATAAATAAATAAAAACTCCCATAGACAAATGAATAAATAAATACATAAATACCATTGCATGTGATGCATGTGATATATATATATATATATATATATATATATATATAATCTGTTGTTCTCCAGTGAACCAGGGAAACGGTTTGAACAGGAAGTGAACGGACCTGTTTCTATTATTAAGGCGTTTTCAGATCAAGGTGGTTTATCTGAGGGAGCTAAAGCTAACAACGGCTAGCATGCTAGTTGTTGTTAGCATGCTAGCTGTATGCTAACGGCGCATGTTCTGCAAGTTCTGTGCTTCATTGGGACCCTAAGAGCTGCTTTTACAATACATCTGCTCTGGAGTTAAACAGATTTGACCCGGATTTTTAACGGTTACGGCCATTTACGTTTGGTCGGGACAGTGACGCTAATCAGACCGCTGTGTGCTGTCCGCGTTGTGTTTAAGGCAAACACTCCTTCCGATACGTTTCAGTTTGATTCTTTCGTGTTCTAACCTTTGAAAACACCAGATTTGGGGCCTTATTTGATGTGTTCATCTAACCGTAAATCAAATGACTTGCGTAATATTATTTTTTTCTTTTGGCTAGTTTAAGTCTAGAGTACTGATATATCGATGTTGGGGAAGTGAAGTTGAAGAAATGGACACGGCAGAGACGGGCGCGGCCTTTTGTCCCGTTCACTGATGTAGCGTCCGTTGCCAATGGTGAGAAAAAAGCCAAACATAACACAGGCACATTTCTTTAATAATGTCGTTTATGAATAATCTGACGGCCGCTGGACTTTCGTGCTCGGATTCTCTCGCGACTTTCGGGGCCAAAACTGCAGATTTTTGTGGGGAAACTCCGAAAGCAAAAAATAATCCGTTGAAATGTCGGAGCGGTGAATCTTTCTCTGGCTCCATCGAAGATTTAGAACGTGATTTTATTAAAAAGAATACGTTATTTTCCGTCACGTTGACAGACTTTTGTCAGAAAACCGCTCGTAACGAACGGCGTTTCCTGTTCTCGAAGTCAATCTGTCGCAGATCGTGAAGACGTATCATTTTGGTTTTGTCGGTATTTTGATGATGTGACTTTTCCAGCGGAGTCCGCCGCCGTTTCCATGGAGATGTTCCACAGAATACCAATTAAACGAGTTTATACTGCGGCACGCTCAACCGCGAGGCCGTTTATCTCCCACTTGAACCTACAGGTCGGACGACTCGTTGAACTAAACCACAGTTGGGCCGCAGTTATTTTATTACTTGGTTTACGGATTTTTAAATCCGCGCTCAGGGACGGAGCCGCTCCGTCACAGACTCCCGCAGAATTTTGGCGAAAAATTGCTTCACGCCCTCTTATCTTTTGACTTAATACCGCTTTTTATATTTAATTTGATACTATTTTGCGTTGTCGGCCGTACTTTATAAAAAAAAAAATGATAATAATTTATTTTATTTATATTGTAGAAATCAATAATCTAAGTGCGGCGGATCCGTAAACCAAGTAATAAAATAACCGCGGCCTTATATATTTTGAAGTTTGCTAAAAACTATCAACATTTTGTACAAGAATAGCACATTTTTTAGGTTTATAATTTCACTTCCTGTTGTTCCTGTATTTATGACATCACACTAGGAAATTACCCAGCAAACACTAGTAAAAGTAAATTCTTTTACAAATTTGACAAAAATAAATATATGAGAGTGACTTTTTTTGTTGAATTAATGTTTAGATGGTTAAAAAAGTAAATTCTGCATAAACTTTGACTGGAACGAGTGTCCCTGGTGTGATGTCACTTCCTGTATGAGTGTCCCTGGTGTGACGCCACTTCCTGTATGAGTGTCCCTGGTGTGACGCCACTTCCTGTATGAGTGTCCCTGGTGTGATGTCACTTCCTGTATGAGTGTCCCTGGTGTGACGTCACTTCCTGTATGAGTGTCCCTGGTGTGACGTCACTTCCTGTATGAGTGTCCCTGGTGTGATGTCACTTCCTGTATGAGTGTCCCTGGTGTGATGTCACTTCCTGTATGAGTGTCCCTGGTGTGACGTCACTTCCTGTATGAGTGTCCCTGGTGTGACGCCACTTCCTGTATGATTGTCCATGGTGTGACGTCACTTCCTGTATGAGTGTCCCTGGTGTGACGTCACTTCCTGTATGAGTGTCCCTGGTGTGATGTCACTTCCTGTATGAGTGTCCCTGGTGTGACGTCACTTCCTGTATGAGTGTCCCTGGTGTGATGTCACTTCCTGTATGAGTGTCCCTGGTGTGACGTCACTTCCTGTATGAGTGTCCCTGGTGTGACGTCACTTCCTGTGTGAGTGTCCCTGGTGTGACGTCACTTCCTGTGTGAGTGTCCCTGGTGTGACGTCACTTCCTGTATGAGTGTCCCTGGTGTGATGTCACTTCCTGTGTGAGTGTCCCTGGTGTGATGTCACTTCCTGTATGAGTGTCCCTGGTGTGATGTCACTTCCTGTCATTTTTCTACCGGTTTTTCAACGTTTTCTCCACAAATACCTGCTCGATTGGTGTGAAGCAGGTTAGAATGTTTTATTTGCCTTTCATTAGAATATCATAGTTTCTTAGTTTATTTTGTATTTTTGTATTTGACAGGGTGCCAATGAAATGAGGTTATCTCCTGTAGAAATAAATAAAAATAAATACATACAAAAATAAAATGTAATCATCCATGGGTTTCAGAATGATAAAAAAAAGATTAACCATGTAAAAGTAAGTATTGTAACTTTTGAATGGTGCATATTACAGGAAGCTATGAATAAAGTGTTTATCGTCCGAGAACCAGGAAGTGACAGCTGACTCTGCTCTGGCCTCTGAAAGTTGCGAAAGGCTCTTATAAAGTCACGAAAACTGAATATTTATGACTCTGCGATTGTGTCGGGGACGTGAGTTTAAAAGTTTGGACCGCCGCAAACGACGAACTCAAATGACTTCGAGAGCAGCGCCTTTAACGAACGTTTGACCCACACTCGTAAACGTCGGGGCCCTGAACATCCCCGAAGCCACAGTGACCCGTAACCCGACTCTTGCACACGCTTTCTGCACACGCTCAGATCAGACCACGGCATCACGCGCTCTTGAATAACACGCCAAAACAAAAGGACAGAGTCGGAACAAAGCGTGACCAAGAGGAGCGTGTTTTTACTCCCGAAGCGTTTTTATCGGCGCCGTTCAAATGAAACAAAACACCTGCATTTGACTTGGCTCAAGTGGCAAAGAAATCCATTTTATTATGATTTTTTAAGTAACACCATCTGACGCATGTAAAGAATCCCAATCTATTAGAGTACAAAACATATTATTGTTGGCTCCTGAACGGAATAGTTGCGTAGCCATTTTTCCTCATCAGCGGACGCGAAGAATGAGTCAAAGTGGGACGGCCCTGGTGGTCCTGGTGCACGCGCCCTTTAACCAGAGGCTTGCTGGTTCAAACGGATTTCAAGACAAAGGCGTCTTGAATGCAGTAAAAAAAAGATGACTCAAACACGCTTGGATCACTCTAAATCAGGGGTGTACTTGTGTAGTACTTTTGACTAAAAACTAGGAAACATTCTGCTCAATACAAACATTTTATAATAACTACAAAGCAAAAACAAAGACTTAATTCAAAATGAACGTTTAGTTTATTAAGCATAATTCAGACTTATTGACTACTAATCATGGTTAGAGTATTAGTCAAGCCTGAATCGGTCGTAAAGGGGCTGTAACTGGTTTTTACTATTTTAAAACATGAAAAACAAAACTAGTTTGTTTAAAACTCTTCACACGTGTTGCTCACTTTCCTCATGTCTTCAAAACATCCAAAATATTCACCACGATGAGTTTATAAGCACTTTTTATGAGTCTCTGAGCTCAGAGCGAGTTTTTTAAAGCTAACAAGCACTTTCTGCTTCCCTCAGAATAAAACCCTTTATATTTAGATACATGGAAAGTGCTGTGGTCTGTTTTTCACATTTCAAAACAGGGAAATTCAGGCACAGCCACTTTGATCAACGTTTTGTTCACTATTAATAAGTCTTTGTTCGAGCTTTACTGAGGCAGGAAGGAATAGTTATTATAAGTGTTATTTTATTGTGATACAGAGCTAACATTAACGGTTCAAACCAAGGTCTAATTTTGAACGATTCACGTCAATTGTCACGTTTAAAAATGACACCTGTGGTCTTAATACAAGTGAGTAATAGTGAGAAAATGTCTCGGGAACTCCATTCAAACACGGTTAAAGCTCTTAAAAGTACATATCAGCTAATGTATCTTATAATATAGCAAATATATCTCTATAATCTTGATTCCAGTAAAACCTCGGATTAAAGTCAGGTTTAAAGCCCCATTACAAACCCCGACGATAAATCTGTACTTTATAACCTCAGAAACACAAATCAAATGGTCAATATCGATACTGAAACATAAGCTACCCGAGGCTTTTGACAAACGCGGCCGGCACACGTTCGTTAGCCGTAAACACACAACCCTGAAAGCTTCTCTGGTTCACAGGATTAGCTCAAGCGCTTCTCCTCAGGTACTTTCCCTCAAACCCACGTCCAGCGTTTGAACCGGAGTAAACACAAAACAGATGCGGCGCCGTGAGAAAGCGGCAGCGCGGCTAAGTGCTTGTGACGCGCGGCTCTGATTGGCCCCGGGACCGTCCTGTCCGTGTCCGTGGGAAAAACGGTGGTAGGGCGGAGTCGCGTCTTCGCCTGTGACCGACGCGACGACTTTTACGGTGACGAAAGACGTGCAGGGCTCAGCGTTCTGCCGTGAGTTATGCGTGAGGACAGTTTTATTTCATCGGGCCTGGGCCACGTTAAGATCGCAATCAGTCACATTAAGGAAAAAAAGAGCATGAATTGAATCAAAAATACCGGATTTCGTCATTTCAAACTGCGCTTCAATTGAGATTGTCGCCCTGTTTCCATTCCATGGGCTTTATTCTCAAGGTTTAGGGCTTTATTCTCAAAGTTTAGTGCTTTATTCTCAAGGTTTAGGGCTTTATTCTCAAGGTTTAGGGCTTCATTCTCAAGGTTTAGGGCTTCATTCTCAAGGTTTAGGGCTTCATTCTCAAGGTTTAGGGCTTTATTCTCAAATTTTAGGGCTTTATTCTCAAGGTTTAGGGCATTATTCTCAAGGATTAAGTCTTCTCAAATTTAAAGGCTTTATTCTCAAGGTTTAGGGCTTTATTCTCAAGGTTTAGGGCTTTATTTTCAAGGTTTAGGGCTTTATTCTCAAATTTTAGGGCTTTATTCTCAAGGTTTAGGGCATTATTCTCAAGGATTAAGTCTTCTCAAATTTAAAGGCTTTATTCTCAAGGTTTAGGGCTTTATTCTCAATGGTTCATTAAGGAGAGCGAAAAAAGAGCACAAATTGAATAAAAAATACCGGATTTCGTCGCTTCCATTGAGATCGTCGCCCCGTTTCCATGGGTTCCCTGTGGCGCGGCCCGGAAAGCGTCGCCGCGGTCTGAAGTGGCCCCGCGTCGGGCCGTTTGAGCGACACAAAGTGGGCCACGCCAGGTCAAGCCGAGAAAACGAGACAGAAAAACAGGTCATAAATACATAACACTAACAGTAATGAATGAAGACGGATAATCACAGCAGCGTGTTCAGACCTTCACGTACCATGGAAATACTTCACGTACCATGGAAATACTTCACGTACCATGGAAATACTTCACGTACCATGGAAATACTTCACGTACCATGGAAATACTTCACGTACCATGGAAATACTTCACATACCATGGAAATACTTCACGTACCATGGAAATACTTCACGTACCATGGAAATACTTCACGTACCATGGAAATACTTCACGTACCATGGAAATACTTCACGTACCATGGAAATAGAAATACTTCACGTACCATGGAAATACTTCACGTACCATGGAAATAGAAATACTTCACGTACCATGGAAATAGAAATACTTCACGTACCATAGAAATACTTCACGTACCATGGAAATACTTCACGTACCATGGAAATAGAAATACTTCACGTACCATGGAAATACTTCACGTACCATGGAAATAGAAATACTTCACGTACCATGGAAATAGAAATACTTCACGTACCATGGAAATACTTCACGTACCATGGAAATACTTCACAAACCATGGAAATACTTCACGTACCATGGAAATACTTCACGTACCATGGAAATACTTCACAAACCATGGAAATACTTCACGTACCATGGAAATACTTCACATACCATGGAAATACTTCACGTACCATGTAAATACTTCACGTACCATGGAAATACTTCACGTACCATGGAAATACTTCACGTACCATGGAAATAGAAATACTTCACGTACCATGGAAATACTTCACGTACCATGGAAATAGAAATACTTCACGTACCATGGAAATAGAAATACTTCACGTACCATGGAAATACTTCACTTACCATGGAAATACTTCACAAACTATGGAAATACTTCACGTACCATGGAAATACTTCACGTACCATGGAAATACTTCACAAACCATGGAAATACTTCACGTACCATGGAAATACTTCACGTACCATGGAAATAGAAATACTTCACGTACCATGGAAATACTTCACGTACCATGGAAATAGATATACTTCACGTACCATGGAAATACTTCACGTACCATGGAAATAGAAATACTTCACGTACCATGGAAATAGAAATACTTCACGTACCATGGAAATACTTCACGTACCATGGAAATACTTCACGTACCATGGAAATACTTCACGTACCATGGAAATACTTCACAAACCATGGAAATACTTCACGGACCATGGAAATACTTCACAAACCATGGAAATACTTCACAAACCATGGAAATACTTCACGTACCATGGAAATACTTCACGTACCATGGAAATACTTCACGTACCATGGAAATACTTCACGTACCATGGAAATACTTCACGTACCATGGAAATACTTCGCCCGGAGACGTCTGTGTGCTTGTAAAAGTGAGTCGCTAAGCTAATGCTAACACGCAATAAATGTAATGTTTGAATAACACCGCGAACAAAAACATTCTCTGAACTTTTATCACTTTAGCTTTGAAACGAGAACATTTATTTTGGAATCCGTCTTGTTATAATGTTTTGGTCCAACATGTGTTTATAATGTGTCAGCGTTAATGACATAAACCATTCCAAACACAGTGATTCACAACATATTTTTATGAGCATGAATTATTCACGTTTACGAGGCTCTAATACATGTTTGCTGTTCACTTTATTGTACTTTTACTACGGTCTTATAATGTTAAAAACAATAGGCATCATCTTAATAAAGTTTGCACATTTATGAGTAGATGAAGAGATCTGAGTTTTGAGTTTTGAAAGAAAAAATCATGACAAAAATCGATGTGTTTTTTATGGCGGATCATCGAGGTTCCCGTAGGCGACCAACTCGAGCTCTTAAACTGAACTGAAGAATAAAAAACATGGCAGTATTTTACAATTTGAATCGATTCATGAAACTGTGGGAAGGTTTGAGCCCAACGAAATATTCAGGTTGGAAGAACTTCAAAAAGAGCCTCGAGAATCCACAAGATCATCATTATTTGTCTTGAATCACTCTGCACTGGCTTATGATTTGTCTCTTTTGCATAAACACGTTTCACTATTTGAAGTTACACTAAATTACAACGTTTTTTGGGTCAAATGCACTGGATTCAAGTAAAAGGCTCATTTATTTCAGGTTCAAGGTCTAAGGCTTTTTTCCAAGGGTTTAGGGCTTTATTCTCAAGGTTTAAGACTTAAATCTCAAGGTTTAGGGCTTCATTCTCAAGGTTTAGGGCTTTTTTCTCAATGTTTAAGTCTTTATTCTCAAGGTTTAGGGCTTTAGTTTCAAGGTCTAAGTCTTTATTCTCAAGATTTAGGGCTTTATTCTCAAGATTTAAGACTTTCATCTCAAGGTTTAGGGCTTTATTTTCAAGGTTTAGGACTTTTTTCTCAAGGTTTAACTCTTTATTCTCAAGGTTTAGAGCTTTAGTTTCAAGGTCTAAGTCTTTATTCTCAAGGTTCAGGGCTTTATTTTCAAGGTTTAGGGCTTTATTTTCAAGGTTTAGGGCTTTATTCTCACGGTTTAGGGCTTCATTCACAAGCTAGGTTTAGGGCTTTTTTTTAAGGGTTTTTTGGGTCAAATGCACTGGATTCAAGTCAAAGGCTCATTTATTTCAGGTTCAGACTCAGACATTATTCCTCAGAAACACACAATATATTTGTTTCATTCCCATGACCTCGTGTCTTAAGTCCTTTTTCAGACAAGGACCCAGTGTCCGAGCACCTGCGAGTTTGATGCCCACCGCTGAACCCGCTGTATGCTGGATGTTGATGAATAAACAGCGGCGCAGAGCGGCAGGAGGAGGAGCTTATGTGCGGAGCAGCCGTCCCGTAAATGACCCGTTTGTGTGAAACTGAGCGGAAAACGGCTCCAAGAGCGATTTGAGTGGAGCAAGCTCGTGCGAGGCATCGGAAAAGGATTGTACCAAGGTTTAGGGCTTTATTCTCAAGGTTTAGGGCTTTATTTTCAGGGTTTAGGGCTTTATTCTCAAGGTTTAGGGCTTTATTTTCAGGGTTTAGGGCTTTATTCTCAAGGTTTAAGGCTTTATTTTCAAGGTTTAAGGCTTCATTCTCAAGGTTTAAGACTTTAATCTCAAGGTTTAAGGTTTTATTCTCAAGGTTTAAGGTTTTATTCTCAAGGTTTAGGGCTTTATTCTCAAGGTTTAGGGCTTTAATCTCAAGGTTTAAGGCTTTAATCTCAAGGTTTAAGACTTTAATCTCAAGGTTTAAGGTTTTATTTTCAAGGTTTAGGGCTTTAATCTCAAGGTTTAAGGTTTTATTCTCAAGGTTTAGGGCTTTATTCTCAAGGTTTAGGGCTTTATTCTCAAGGTTTAAGGTTTTATTCTCAAGGTTTAGGGCTTTATTCTCAAGGTTTAGGGCTTTACTCTCGAGGTTTAAGGCTTTATTCACAAGGTTTAGGGCTTTATTCTCAAGGTTCAAACTTTATTCTCCAGGTTTAAAGCTTTATTTTCAAGGTTTGAGGCTTTATAACAAACAGTTTCTGATATCGGCCAAAGTCTCGTAGTAATATATTTTTTTGTTTTGTTTTGCAGCTTAAAACAGTGGGCACTACAAAGACCATGATCCTTTGCTCCATTTCGGTGCAAACAACATGAACAAATCAACATATAAGTCTTCTCAAAGTATATATAAAAAAAGACAATAATTCTCTTGGACATCGTCACATCCCTTAAGTTCGTTTGGTTCCTTTGCCGGTTAAACAGTGATGGAGCTCGTAGCGTAGCATTAGCGAACTGATGCTAACTCGTAGATGTTTCCATGAGCGCAGTCTAAATGATGAAATGATCTAAACGGCTAGAAACGTGTACAAGATTGGACATATAGACACAAAACTATATGAATATCTTCTCCCAGCGCGGCTTAGAGCGGCTTAGATCTCCAACAGGGCCAGGAACAACAGCGTAAAATGTCTACAAACCCTTCCAAATGTTAAATAATTGCGCTATTACGGATTCTTGATGTTTATTTGGCTCTGCAGTGTCAGCGCTGGACGATAAAAAGAACATAAAGTACATTTTAACGTATACCTTTTGTCTCCGGGGCCCCGCAGCAGATGTCCCGCGGCCCCGGTTTATGGCTTAGAACACGACATCAAGTACAACGCTTTAAAAAGTCAGGTTGCGATCGTAAAAGAAGATCAAAAAGTTATAAAACATCGGGGACGCTCTGTTACTTCGGAGCTCTCGGATGACAGACCCCACGGGACGATATGTCGCCCGTAAGTTGTGGTTCCGACCGCGTTAAAACTGCACTTTTTAAATCCTCCTGCGACGACTTTGGCCCCAACGCAAGAAAAGGAGGTCGCAGAGTTTCATTGTGGCGCGTGTCCCCGTGTCGGTTAAATGTGTCCCCGTGTCGGTTGAATGTGTCCCAGTGTCGGTTAAATGTGTCCCTGTGTCGGTTAAATGTGTCCCCGTGTCCGTTAAATGTGTCCCTGTGTCCGTTAAATGTGTCCCAGTGTCGGTGAAATGTGTCCCTGTGTCCGTTAAATGTGTTCCAGTGTCGGTTAGATGTGTCCCCGTGTCGGTTAAATGTGTCCCAGTGTCGGTTAAATGTGTCCCCGTGTCCGTTAAATGTGTCCCAGTGTTGGTTAAATGTGTCCCATTGTCCGTTAAATGTGTCCCAGTGTTGGTTAAATGTGTCCCATTGTCGGTTAAATGTGTCCCATTGTCCGTTAAATGTGTCCCAGTGTCGGTTAAATTTGTCCCATTGTCCGTTAAATGTGTCCCAGTGTCGGTTAAATTTGTCCCATTGTCCGTTAAATGTGTCCCAGTGTCGGTTAAATTTGTCCCATTGTCCGTTAAATGTGTCCCAGTGTCGGTTAAATTTGTCCCATTGTCCGTTAAATGTGTCCCAGTGTCGGTTAAATTTGTCCCATTGTCCGTTAAATGTGTCCCAGTGTTGGTTAAATGTGTCCCAGTGTTGGTTAAATGTGTCCCATTGTCCGTTAAATGTGTCCCAGTGTCGGCTAAATCCGTCCCAGTGTCGGTTAAATGTGTCCCCGTGTCGGTTAAATGTGTCCCAGTGGCGGATAAATGTGTCCCAGTGGCGGTTAAATGTGTCCCTGTGTCGGTTAAATGTGTCCCAGTGGCGGATAAATGTGTCCCAGTGGCGGTTAAATGTGTCCCTGTGTCGGTTAAATATGTCCCATTGTCCGTTAAATGTGTCCCAGTGTCGGTTAAATTTGTCCCATTGTCCGTTAAATGTGTCCCAGTGTCGGCTAAATCCGTCCCAGTGTCGGTTAAATGTGTCCCCGTGTCGGTTAAATGTGTCCCAGTGGCGGATAAATGTGTCCCAGTGGCGGTTAAATGTGTCCCTGTGTCGGTTAAATGTGTCCCCGTGTCGGTTAAATCCGTCCCAGTGTCCGTTAAATGTGTCCCAGTGTCGGTTAAATCTGTCCCAGTGTCAGTTAAATCCGTCCCATTGTCCGTTAAATGTGTCCCAGTGTCGGTTAAATGTGTCCCATTGTCCGTTAAATGTGTCCCAGTGTCGGTTAAATGTGTCCTAGTGGCGGTTAAATGTGTCCCAGTGTCGGTTAAATCCGTCCCAGTGTCCGTTAAATGTGTCCCATTGTCCGTTAAATGTGACCCAGTGGCGGTTAAATGTGTCCCTGTGTCAGTTAAATGGGTCCCAGTGTCGGTTAAATCCGTCCCAGTGTCCGTTAAATGTGTCCCAGTGTCCGTTAAATCCGTCCCAGTGTCCCTTAAATCCGACGCAGTGTCCGTTAAATGTGTCCCAGTGTCCGTTAAATCCGTCCCAGTGTCCCTTAAATCCGTCCCAGTGTCCCTTAAATCCGTTCCAGTGTCGGTTAAATCCGTCCCAGTGTCCATCAAATGTGTCCCAGTGTCGGTTAAATCCGTCCCAGTGTCCCTTAAATCCGTCCCAGTGTCCCTTAAATCCGTTCCAGTGTCGGTTAAATCCGTCCCAGTGTCCATCAAATGTGTCCCAGTGTCGGTTAAATCCGTCCCAGTGTCCCTTAAATCTGTCCCAGTGTCCGTTAAAATGTGTCCAAGTTGTGAAAGTCAGTTTTTCTCTCAGTCTGCTCAGTTTCCATCGTCCATTTCTTTGTTATTGTCTTTTGTCGCTGCAGCAATATTCCGCTCCCGCACGTATCCATCGATCATCTCCATCGCCGGAGTCCTACGTCCCAGGTGCAACGTTTTAGAGTCAAATGGAACATCTGCTTCACTGATTTCAAGCGCAGTGTTTGCGACTGACAGGACGGTCCCAAACGCACGTATTACTGAATGTCTTCACCCGCTCTTCACGCCCGTTTCACGCTCTTCACGCCCGTTTCACGCTCAACCACCGACACAGTCCCTGGCGAAATGAATCAAACATGTGCAAAGAATAAGAATACTACAGTAGTAACTGTTGATTGTGAGTGACACAAACGTCTGGCAAACAATGAAATGCTGAAAACTGAAGCGAGTTTATTGTGACGTTATTAGAAAATAAAAGAAGACAGGAAACAGTTTGGGTTTGGGGTCTGATGTGGCCGGTGAGAACAGGCTGCTCGTCTCCTGGAATTACAAAGTTTTCCAGAAGAAGATCCCTGACCTCCACCACATCAGGAGCCGTGAGCTGACGGGCAATAAAACAAGACAAAATGAGAGGTTTGGTCAGAACATTGTTTGTTTTTTTTTTCCAGATTGACCAGTGAATCCGACGAGCAGAAGAACTCGTCCGTTTGGCGTTTGCTTCGGTGGTAAATTCAAATCACGATGGTTGTCGCTGCAATTACACTTTTTATGAGGAAACATCCCAAACTACTCGAACTCTTCCGCTGCTCAAGGGCGAAGGAGAAAGTGAAACTCGAGAGCCAGACGTTGGAACGTTCTCCGTGTCGACAGAAACATTCTAATGCCAAACAATGCGATAGTCCAGCCAAAGGAACAGCGTTTCCACGGAGACAAGCAGGAGATTATAAGGACACCGCTCCTCACCGCTCCTGACCGGCCCTCACTGCTCCTGACCGGCCCTCACTGCTCCTGACCGGCCCTCACCGCTCCTGACCAGGCCTCACTGCTCCTGACCGGCCCTCACCGCTCCTGACCGGCCCTCACCGCTCCTGACCAGGTCTCACTGCTCCTGACCGGCCCTCACCGCTCCTGACCGGCCCTCACCGCTCCTGACCAGGCCTCACTGCTCCTGACCGGCCCTCACCGCTCCTGACCGGCCCTCACCGCTCCTGACCAGGTCTCACTGCTCCTGACCGGCCCTCACCGCTCCTGATCGGCCCTCACTGCTCCTGACCGGGCCTCACTGCTCCTGACCGGCCCTCACTGCTCCTGACCGGCCCTCACTGCTCCTGACCGGCCCTCACCGCTCCTGACCAGGCCTCACTGCTCCTGACCGGCCCTCACCGCTCCTGACCGGCCCTCACCGCTCCTGACCAGGTCTCACTGCTCCTGACCGGCCCTCACCGCTCCTGATCGGCCCTCACTGCTCCTGACCGGGCCTCACTGCTCCTGATCGGCCCTCACTGCTCCTGATCGGCCCTCACTGCTCCTGATCGGCCCTCACTGCTCCTGACCGGGCCTCACTGCTCCTGATCGGCCCTCACTGCTCCTGATCGGCCCTCACTGCTCCTGATCGGGCCTCACTGCTCCTGATCGGCCCTCACTGCTCCTGACCAGGCCTCACTGCTCCTTACCGGCCCTCACCGCTCCTAACCAGGCCTCACTGCTCCTGATCGGCCCTCACTGCTCCTGATCGGGCCTCACTGCTCCTGATCGGCCCTCACTGCTCCTGACCAGGCCTCACTGCTCCTTACCGGCCCTCACCGCTCCTGACCAGGCCTCACTGCTCCTGATCGGCCCTCACTGCTCCTGATCGGGCCTCACTGCTCCTGATCGGCCCTCACCGCTCCTGATCGGGCCTCACTGCTCCTGATCGGCCCTCACTGCTCCTGACCAGGCCTCACTGCTCCTTACCGGCCCTCACCGCTCCTGACCAGGCCTCACTGCTCCTGATCGGCCCTCACTGCTCCTGATCGGCCCTCACTGCTCCTGATCGGGCCTCACTGCTCCTTACCGGCCCTCATCGCTCCTGACCGCTGAAGGATGGGTCGAGTGAGAGAACTTTTCCTTTACAGAGACAAAAATGTCGTGTGCGATTGTTGGCGTTTCTTTTCTACATTTCAGACGCTCCATCATAAGTGACAGAAGTCTCACTTCAAATAATATCAGATCATTATATTATTAACATAATATAATTATATTTCTCTTCCATAATCTTCAGAAACAGCATCAAAGCCGATCAGGCAAAAAGTACATTCTCTGCACTGTAATTTACTGAAGGGACCGCGCCAGGTTAGGGTCAGGGTCAGGGTCAGGGTCAGGGTCAGGGTCAGGGTCAGGGTTAGGGTTAGGGTTAAGGTTAGGGTTAAGGTTAGGGTTAAGGTTAGGGTTAAGGTTAGGGTTAAGGTTAGGGTTAGGATCAGGGTTAGGGTTAAGGTTAGGGTTAGGGTTAAGGTTAGGGTTAAGGTTAGGGTTAGGGTTAGAGTTAGGGTTAAGGTTAGGGTTAGGGTTGGTTAGGGTTAGGGTTAGGGTTAGGGTTAGGGTTAGGGTTAAAGTTAGGGTTAGGGTTAGGGTTAGGGTTAGGGTTAAAGTTAGGGTTAGGGTTAGGGTTAGGGTTAGCCATGAGGCTATTTGACCGCTCTGCAGCCACGGCCTTTACTGAAACACAGTCGTTTACGCTGCAGTTAACACAAAATTCAGAACATAAATGCAGCTCCACATATCCAAGTTTGGATATGTTTTATTAAATCTTCATCTTCATTCTTCTCAGGCCTTGTTTTTTGGACACTTTATTCACATTAAACCCCGATCCAAAGCTCTAGTTCCACTCCAATCCAAACCGCTCGATCACACTTTGCCAGGCGTCAGAGCGCTCACATGCTCAGGGCCTAATCGCTCGGCCCCTCTTCAAATAAGCGCCCAGTGCCATTCTTAATAACCGGCGTCAGGGTTAGGGTTAGGCGACCCCGGGGGCGGCGGCTGTCAGAGCTGCCACGCTTCAGCGCCGTTTCAGCCGTCACGCGTTCAAGGCGGCGTGAGCTTCAGTTTACACTCCGGCTGTCACTCACGCCGCGTCACGCCCCCGGCGCCGGGCCCCTGCGCCGGGCCCCCGCGCCGGGCCCCCGCGCCGGTTCTCGTCCGCCCCGAAGGCCGAACGCTTCATGCCGCTAATAACAAACGTCAGACAAAGTGCTTTCACCTCCGGCGCTGATGGAAAGTGAGATAACCAGAACAAGAACGCCTTTATGAGCGACGGGACGGATTCGGGAGGATTTTGTGAAGCGCTCTAATGGAATCTGTTAATTTGAAACGTTCAAAGGACTGGGGCTGTTTTTATATTTATTTTATTAAAGAAGCTAATCTCTAACTATAACTATAACAAAGGCTCAGGTTTATTTTTCAAGCTCCACAGTTTTGAATCCACCAAACCGGAAAGAGTAAATACACTGACTTTATTCTGATCAGATTACATCACATTATGTTGTTGTTGTTGTTGTTGTTATTGTTGTTGTTGTTGTTGTTGTTGTTGCTTTGATAGTTTGACTCCGTAAGAGGTTAAAGTGCCCATCACGATTTTCTAATTTTGACTTCATTTGGTGTATTTATACCTGTTGTACATATAAATCATAGTTTTATGCCTATTGAGCAGGTATTTGTGGAGAAAACGCTGAAAAATATGTAGAAGATGACAGGAAGTGACATCACAGCAGGGACTCCATACAAAGTTAATGCAGAATTTACACAAAAAGAAACTACTTTTTTGACTCTTTAAACATGAATTTCACAAGATGAAGTTGCTCTCATATAGTTTTATTTGTCAAAGAAACAAAAAAATTCCGAGAGTGATGTCATCAATTACAAACAGGAAGTGAAATTATAAACCTAAAAAATAAAAGATTCTGTGATGTGTGAACATTTTCAGATTTTTTTAGCTAAATTAAAAACATACCCTTTATGTCTGAGTGTGGATCCTGCAGAAGCTCCTGGAGGATCAGCCAAATCTGCAGCTTTTACGTCGAAGACCCACGAGAAGAACATGCAAACTCTGACCTACGACCCTTCTGCCACGAGCTCCGCGTAAACAAGCTTCATACCAGCACATCACGTCGACGCCACAATCAAAACACACATTTATTTCATTATTTCGGGTGTAAACATTGCCGTCGTCATGGAAACGGAGTGTGACCAACTGTTGTTTTGGTTGGGCGCTCGGGCTGTGCTTCCTCCGTGTGCCGTCTCCAGTCTGCTCGGGCGACGCTCTGCCAGATCCGCGTCGGTCATCGAGTTTGCGGCGTTTTACATAACGGACTGCTGAAAACACGACTTACCCAATCAAAATGTGGAGCGTTTGTAGCAGGAGGAACACGACGTTGTACACACGCCCTTCAGACGCTGCACACACGCCCTTCAGGAGGGACATAGTGTCGCTGCTCGTACCCATGTAAACACTCTAAAACATACATCTGACTGAAGCAACAAAGAAAAAGTAGACAAACATGCGGTTGTTGTGGACAGACACGTGGTCGTGATGGACAGACACGTGGTTGTTGTGGACAGACACGTGGTCGTTGTGGACAGACACGTGGTCGTTGTGGACAGACACGTGGTCGTTGTGGACAGACACGTGGTCGTTGTGGACAGACACGTGGTCGTTGTGGACAGACACGTGGTTGTTGTGGAGAGACACGTGGTCGTTGTGGACAGACACGTGGTCGTTGTGGACAGACACGTGGTCGTTGTGGACAGACACGTGGTCGTTGTGGACAGACACGTGGTCGTTGTGGACAGACACGTGGTCGTTGTGGACAGACACGTGGTCGTTGTGGACAGACACGTGGTTGTGGTAGACAGACACGTGGTTGTTGTGGACAGACACGTGGTCGTTGTGGACAGACACGTGGTCGCTGTGGACAGACACGTGGTTGCTGTGGACAGACACGTGGTTGTGGTAGACAGACACGTGGTTGTTGTGGACAGACACGTGGTTGTTGTGGACAGACACGTGGTTGTTGTGGACAGACACGTGGTTGTTGTGGACGGACACGTGGTCGTTGTGGACGGACACGTGGTCGTTGTGGACGGTCACGTGGTCGTTGTGGACGGACACGTGGTCGTTGTGGACGGACACGTTGTCGTGGTGGAGAGACACGTGGTCGTGGTGGAGAGACACGTGGTCGTTGTGGACAGACACGTGGTCGTTGTGGACAGACACGTGGTCGTTGTGGAGAGACACGTGGTCGTTGTGGACAGACACGTGGTCGTTGTGGACAGACACGTGGTCGTTGTGGACAGACACGTGGTCGTTGTGGACAGACACGTGGTTGTGGTGGACAGACACGTGGTTGTTGTGGACAGACACGTGGTCGTTGTGGACAGACACGTGGTCGTTGTGGACAGACACGTGGTTGTGGTAGACAGACACGTGGTTGTTGTGGACAGACACGTGGTTGCTGTGGACAGACACGTGGTTGTGGTAGACAGACACGTGGTTGTTGTAGAAAGACACGTGGTTGTTGTGGACAGACACGTGGTTGTGGTGGACAGACACGTGGTTGTTGTGGACAGACACGTGGTCGTTGTGGACAGACACGTGGTTGTTGTAGAAAGACACGTGGTTGTTGTGGACAGACACGTGGTCGTTGTAGAAAGACACGTGGTTGTTGTGGACGGACACGTGGTCGTTGTGGACGGTCACGTGGTCGTTGTGGACGGACACGTGGTCGTTGTGGACGGACACGTGGTCGTTGTGGACGGACACGTGGTTGTGGTGGAGAGACACGTGGTTGTCATGGCACAAAGGTTAGCACACTTACCTCACAGTCGAATGGTCCTGGGTCCTGTCCTCCTGAGGTTCTGAGGTTCTGTTTGCAGAGAGCGGTCAGTGTTTGGTGGTCTGTGGGAGCTGTTTGCAGAGAGCGGTCAGTATTTGGTGGTCTGTGGGAGCTGTTTGCAGAGAGCGGTCAGTGTTTGGTGGTCTGTGGGAGCTGTTTGCAGAGAGCGGTCAGTGTTTCGGTGGTCTGTGTCCATACTGACCGCTCCTCCCTCACAGACGGCCCTCAGCTGGGTCTGGTGCCCTGGTCTGCATTACAGAGTCCCCTCGCTCCTCTCCATTAGCCCCCAGCGCATGGTCCACCAGGGAGTCCAGGGCGGGCGGATCCGCTCCACATTAGCCTGGGACGGGCTCTGGCTCTGCTCTGATGACCCACTGGACACGTGGCCCCTGGACACGGGCAATTTTCCAATCAGGACCTGAAGAGTTTTCAGTGTAAACCTGAATCTGCAGAGAAAAGGAAACTCACAGGAAACATTGATCGTCCTGGTTTAGCCCTGGTTTAGACTTGGTTCAGTCCTGGTCTAGTCCTGGTTCAGACCTGGTTTAGTCCTGGTTTAGTCCTGGTTTAGTCCTGGTTTAGACCTGGTTTAATCCTGGTTTAGTCCTGTTTTAGTCCTGGTTTAGTCCTGGTTTAGACCTGGTTTAATCCTGGTTTAGTTCAGGTTTAGTCCTGGTTTAGTCCTGGTTTAGTCCTGGTTTAGACCTGGTTTAGTCCTGGTTTAGTTCAGGTTTAGTCCTGGTTTAGACCTGGTTTAGTCCTGGTTTAGTTCAGGTTTAGTCCTGGTTTAGTCATGGTTTAGTCCTGGTTTAGTCCTGGTTTTGGCTCTTGGACAGTAAAATGTTGATGAACAAATCCACATTTCACTGTTTTTTCCACCAACATCATATTAATAATCAACGTCATTTCAGCAAAACAGTCGTAAGGACATTTGTCATTGGACGATTCTTGGAAACATTCTTATCAAATGTTTATGAAAGTGGAGCATTCCTCGGTTTCTTCAGCTTGTGCAATGTTCTGCAGAATATTCCAGAAGTTTCACCTTATCACCATCAGATAACGCCATGACGACAGGAAACAACCGCACTGAACCACAACCAGACGGACAGAGTTTATCTTTGTCTTTAAGCGACGCAGTAAATAACGAAACATCTCGATTAAACTGACCTTAGCGACGCCCACTTGGTCCGAACATGTTTTTAAAGAGTTTAGATCGAGTAGAATGAGCCATAAATCTGCACAATCTGAATATTTAATTCACTTTCCAACTTCTGATGTCGTCAAAAAGTGTCTCTGGAGATGATTTTGGTTAATGTACATCATTAAAACGCTGCACATGTGACGTTCACTGATGTGGACAATAATAATTCCCTCACGTCGATGTAATAAACGCCCGAAAATCATTTGTTTGACTTTAGTTTGTGATTTATTTACTTTTTACAGTTTATGTTCACGGCATTTTTGAAAAGCGTTTGTGTTGTTTCTCTTGCATCACTGTCACTGTCAGTACGACAGCGTGCTGAGACCAGGAAGAGAACCATAAACTGTTGAGTGGTGGCGCCATCTACAGGCTGCAAGGGGAAATGTTGATTTCTAAACTCTGACTTGGTGCTCGAGAGCAAGTTTACCGTGGGGGTGGTCTGTGGGTCCATGGGGGTGGTCTGTGGGGGTGGTCCGTGGGTCTATGGGGGTGGTCTGTGGGTCCATGGGGGTGGTCTGTGGGGGTGGTCCGTGGGTCTATGGGGGTGGTCTGTGGGTCCGTGGGGGTGGTCTGTGGGGGTGGTCCGTGCGGGTGGTCCGTGGGGGTGGTCTTTGGGTCCGTGGGGGTGGTCCGTGGCGGTGGTCCGTGGGTCTGTGGGGGTGGTCTTTGGGGGTGGTCCATGGGTCTGTGGGGGTGGTCCGTGGCGGTGGTCCGTGGGGGTGGTCTGTGGGGGTGGTCCGTGCGGGTGGTCCGTGGGGGTGGTCTGTGGGTCCGTGGGGGTGGTCCGTGGCGGTGGTCTGTGGGGGTGGTCTGTGGGTCCGTGGGAGTGGTCCGTGGCGGTGGTCCCGTCCTGTGGCTCTGCTCGTGCTCCTCTGCAGATCTGCTTTCTCCAATGTGCATATTCTAATTCACTGTTATTGCATAACAACAGCGAGGAGCCGGTCTAAATATCCCCTCCACCAATCAGAGCGCAGCCTGAGTTTCCATTCCGGGAAGTCTGCTGAGTGACAGTGGCCATGGCAACAGCACCATCTCTGCACTGCAAAAACGGACGTCGACACGAGGAGAAAGGAGGCAAATTCAGAATAATGACGAGTTTTAGGTTTTGCATTTTGGAGAAAGTGTTTGTTCAATCTTACAAAATTAAATTGTCTATTGTTTTAATAAAATACATTTGATGCTGATTGGGGGATTTACTGTTGCATACGTAGCTCATTATTCGACTTTTGTTTATTATAAACCAAAATACCGATCTGAAACAACCTGATTCGCCGTGTAAAACGTGTAAACGCAGGTGGCGCAGTGGTTTAAACACACACGAGGCATTTGCCGAATGTCTCAACGCTCGATCCCCCCATTTCACTTTATAACTGTCCGGTTAAATAAAGCTGTGAGGTCATAAGATCCAGAGTAAACCAATTAGAAGAGAAAAACGTCATAAAAAAGTTTAAAGTTCGTCGGCTGTGACGGTTTTGTGCGTCGGTCAAAAAGGTGTGAGTGACAAACAGGCGCGAACACTTATCAGACATCTACTGACAGGACGAGGCAGCGTCCTTGTAGAGACGTGTGCTTTTAGAGACGCGTCCTTCTAGAGACGTTCCTTCTAGAGACGCGTCCTTTTAGAGACTCGTCCTTCTAGAGACGCGTCCTTCTAGAGATGCGTCCTTTTAGAGACTCGTCCTTCTAAAGACGCGTCCTTTTAGAGACACCTCCTTTTAAAGACTCGTCCTTCTAGAGACGCGTCCTTCTAGAGACGCGTCGTTTTAGAGACTCGTCCTTCTAAAGACGCGTCCTTTTAGAGACACATCCTTTTAAAGACTCGTCCTTCTAGAGACGCGTCCTTCTAGAGATGCGTCGTTTTAGAGACTCGTCCTTCTAAAGACGCGTCCTTTTAGAGACACGTCCTTTTAAAGACTCGTCCTTCTAGAGACGCGTCCTTCTAGAGACGTTCCTTCTAGAGACGCGTCCTTTTAGAGACTCGTCCTTCTAGAGACGCGTCCTTCTAGAGATTCGTCCTTTTAGAGACTCGTCCTTCTAAAGACGCGTCCTTTTAGAGACACGTCCTTTTAAAGACTCGTCCTTCTAGAGACGCGTCGTTTTAGAGACTCGTCCTTCTAAAGACGCGTCCTTTTAGAGACACGTCCTTTTAAAGACTCGTCCTTCTAGAGACGCGCCCTTCTAGAGACGCGTCCTTCTAAAGACACATCCTATTAGAGACTCGCCCTTCTGGGGACGCGTCCATTTAGAGACTCGTCCTTCTAAAGACGCGTCCGTTTAGAGACGCGTCCTTCTAGAGACGCGTCCTTCTAGAGACACGTCCTATTAGAGACGAATCCTTCTAGAGACTCGTCCTTTTGAATACTCGTCCATTTAGAGACACGTCCTTCTAGAGACACGTCCTTCTAGAGACTCGCCCTTCTAGAGACGCGTCCTTTAAGAGACTTGTCGTTTTAGAGACGCGTCCTTTTAGATTAGAGACTCGTCCTTCTAGAGACCTTTTACAGACACGCCCTTTTAGAGAGTCGTCCTTCTAGAGACGCGCCCTTCTAGAGACGCGTCCTTTTACAGACTCGTCCTTCTAGAGACCTTCTAGAGACACGTCCTATTAGAGACGCGTCCTTCTAGAGACTCGTCCTTTCAGATACTCGTCCATTTAGAGACGCGTCCATCTAGAGACACGTCATTCTAGAGACTCGCCCTTCTAGAGACGCGTCTTTTTAGAGACTTGTCGTGTTAGAGACGCGTCCTTTTAGATTAGAGACTCGTCCTTCTAGAGACCTTCTACAGACACTCCCTTTTAGAGAGTCGCCCTTCTAGAGACGCGCCCTTCTAGAGACGCGTCCTTTTACAGACTCGTCCTTCTAGAGACCTTCTAGAGACACGTCCTATTAGAGACGCGTCCTTCTAGAGACTCGTCCTTTCAGATACTCGTCCATTTAGAGACGCGTCCTTCTAGAGACACGTCATTCTAGAGACTCGCCCTTCTAGAGACGCGTCCTTTTAGAGACTTGTCGTTTTAGAGACGCGTCCTTTTAGATTAGAGACTCGTCCTTCTAGAGACCTTCTACAGACACTCCCTTTTAGAGAGTCGCCCTTCTAGAGACGTGTCCTTTTAGAGACTCGTCCTTCTAGAGACCTTCTAGAGACATGTCCTTTTAGAGACCTTCTAGAGACCTTCGAGAGACGTGTCCTTCTGTTCAACGTGACTTGTCGTTTGGTTTCCATCTCTTTTCTTGCATAACCACAGTTCCACTCAGATGGACAAAAATAAAACTAAAGTTGTTTTTAAATGATCAGTGTGAAGAACTGGCGAGTGGCGCTGGTCTCACTTTACTTTGTGAGGGAGAAAAAAAGCGTCTCAACACAAAAAGTGAATCAAAAAAACTGTTTTTTTTTGTAGGATATTTTTAAAAGTGTTCAGGACTTTCTAACAAGGACTCATCAAACAAGCGTGAAGTAAGCTAAAAACAGCTCCATGTTTGGTTTTGATGAGGTTAGAAAGTGGTTAAAAGCTAAAAAAAAACTCAATTTAGCATTAAAAAGCAGAAACAAGCGCTCTAAACTCAGGGTTAAAGAGTGTGGAGCTGATTCCCACCGGCCTCTTCTTGAATGCAGGAAATTAAAATATTAGACAAATATTCATGAATCACTTAAAATTCAACTTTGTGTGAATGAGAAGGGAAAACAATTATAACATGGTCTCAAGGCTCTTAAAGGTCAAAAGGTCAACTATTGTGAAAGACAAACGAGTGAAGAATTGCGACATGGAAATGGGTCACTCCGGGCGCGTCCTTTTACCACAGTCATCCTGGAGCAGCAGAGAAGAGGTGAAACTGAGAAGCTTAAGCCTCTCAGAGCGGACACGAGAGAGTGCCAGGAGAAAGAGCCGCTGTCACATTACACTTGTACCAACATCCAGGACAACAAGTGTGCCAGGACAGGACAGGTGACACTGAAGCAAGAGAGTGTGCCAGGACAGGACAGGTGACACTGAAGCAAGAGAGTGTGCCAGGACAGGTGACACTGAAGCAGGAGAGTGTGCCAGGACAGGACAGGTGACACTGAAGCAGGAGAGTGTGCCAGGACAGGACAGGTGACACTGAAGCAGGAGAGTGTGCCAGGACAGGACAGGTGACACTGAAGCAAGAGAGTGTGCCAGGACAGGTGACACTGAAGCAGGAGAGTGTGCCAGGACAGGACAGGTGACACTGAAGCAGGAGAGTGTGCCAGGACAGGACAGGTGACACTGAAGCAAGATAGTGTGCCAGGACAGGACAGGTGACACTGAAGCAAGAGAGTGTGCCAGGACAGGTGACACTGAAGCAGGAGAGTGTGCCAGGACAGGACAGGTGACACTGAAGCAGGAGAGTGTGCCAGGACAGGACAGGTGACACTGAAGCAAGAGAGTGTGCCAGGACAGGACAGGTGACACTGAAGCAAGAGAGTGTGCCAGGACAGGACAGGTGACACTGAAGCAGGAGAGTGTGCCAGGACAGGACAGGTGACACTGAAGCAGGAGAGTGTGCCAGGACAGGACAGGTGACACTGAAGCAGGAGAGTGTGCCAGGACAGGACAGGTGACACTGAAGCAGGAGAGTGTGCTGCATAGTCCATTCACAGTGGTGTCACATTGTACTGTGTAAACCGCTGAATTTAGAGCTGAAGACACATTTTTAGCCAGATTTTCCTCCAATTTTCAGTCACTCCCAGTTATCTCTAGCTGGAAAAAAACACTGCAGCTGCTTCAATCTCATTGTGTGACGCTGTTACAACTGAACTTGCATCTGAATCACAAAGTGTGGACAGCAGAAAGTCATGACCAGAGCCCAGTGGCATTTAAATGTGGAATAAAGATGGACATTGGAGCATGACAGGCGTCTCCGGGATGGACACATCACTTTTAGATTGATTCTTTCCCATATCAGCGCGCTATCTGCAAACTGCACACGTCTTTTCAACAATGTCCTTTCCCAGTTTGAAGCCAATACGTTAAAATGTATCAAGTTTATTGGTTGAGAGGCAAATGTAGCAGGCTGTGATTAGCCGTGGAAATGCAATATATTTAATAGGGCAAAATCCAAATACCGACGCCACGGTAGGCCGCATGTCAACAGCGTTAGCCGGTTTCCCCTGTGTTATTCATGTTTTCAGCCGCACCGCTAACTCTCAATACATCAAGTCTTTAAGTACCAACGGCTCCGCGTCCAAAACAAAAGCCTCCTCTTGGTCTTGTTCTTTTGTGAATCTAAAGTGTCCGGAGCAGAGAGGAAGCGTCACTAAATCATAGTCTCAAGTGGAGTTCCGTATGCGAAGTGAACGATGCATTTCCACGATATCGTTAACACAAACATAAGATGTGAGGGGGAAACAATGGTGTGAAACTGAACCCTGGAGGAACAACGCGCCGGCCGCGAGATCAAGCCGTTTTCAGAGCGACGGGCGACGCGCTGCGATAACGACAACCAAAACCAGCAAAATTACAAAAACAAATGAATTTAAAGGTCGTGCTAAAGGGGAAGGATATTGTTAAAAGTCATACTATGCAACATTTTATTGGAAAAAATACCAACTAGGACTGTTACAATAACCCTCACAATAACATCGCGAGCTTCTTCACTAACGCTAGATAAAACGGAGCTAACTACATAGACCATGATCCTTTGCTCCATTTCAGCTCAGACATCATGAAGATACAACTGTTATGAAGCACTTTTGGATTAAATGTTTTTATTGTTAGATAAGTCTAAATATTTCTTTTCTTTAACGCTTTATAATAACTACACTTATTCCTGCCTTAAAGAATGAACAAATACTTAAAGCACCCCCTACAGGTCAGACGACCCTTTGAAGTAAAATGCAGTTAAGATAAATATATTTTGAATTTTGATAAAAGTTATTAAAATGTTACCACACAATAGCAAATTTTCTAGGTTCATTTTTTCTCTTCCTGTTTGTAATTGATGACATCACACTAGGAAATTACCCAGCAAACACTGGGCTAAAACTCAGTTAATGTCACACTTGGGACAATAAAGGAATATCTTATCTTATCTTATCTTATATAATATACGAGAGCAACTTTATTGTGTTAAATTAATGATTAGAGTCAAAAAAGTTGTTTCTTTGTTTAAATTCTGCATAAACTTTGACTGAAATGAGTGTCCCTGGTGTGATGTCACTTCCTGTATAAGTGTCCCTGGTGTGATGTCACTTCCTGTATGAGTGTCCCTGGTGTGATGTCACTTCCTGTATAAGTGTCCCTGGTGTGATGTCACTTCCTGTATAAGTGTCCCTGGTGTGATGTCACTTCTTGTATAAGTATCCCTGGTGTGATGTCACTTCCTGTCTTTTTCTACAGTTCTTTCAACGTTTTCTCCACAAATACCTGCTCGATTGGTGTAAAACTATAATATATATGTACAACAGGTATAAATACACCAAATAAAGTCAAAATTAGAGAATGGTGAAAACCTGTCACACGCACTTTAAGCCTGAATCATGCTTAATAAACTGTGTTCATATGATTTAAGTCTTTGTTCATGCTTTGTTAAGGCAAATGAAAGTGTAGTTCTAATATAGTGGCACCAAACTGTTTGTGTTTACCTTCTTACCCTGTCGTTACCTGGAGTGTCTCATTCTGAACTCGGTGCTCATGTATTTTCCTGTTGGAGAGAGGATTAAAGACTCGCACAAAGCCCGGGCCGTACGCGCCGCACACGCCTCCCTCGGACGCAGAAACCCGACCCGGCTCGACCACTACGCCTTCAATTATTCAGGCTGCTTTGGCTGAAAACCCGATCGCCGCCACAGGATAGACCGACCTGCCCCCGCACCCGCCGAAGCGCCCGCCACTCGCCGCGGCAACGGGAGCAGGCGGCCGCGGGCGGGAAAGGCGATACGCGGCCTCGGCCTGAGCGGCGTGTCCGACTGAACAGCAGAATGAGTAAAGCAGCGCTGCAGGAGTCGCACGACCAACTGAGATGGCGACTTAACTCACGTTTTAGATTCTGTTACTGACCGTTGAACTCTTTTGGTGTCGGGGGTCGCGAGATGATTTCAAGATGATATTTAGTATTACATCCATTTTCTTATTGAAACCATGCGTTTACTGAAGGTAACACAATAAAATACAACAACATTTAAATAAACCTATTTTTAAAAGGTTTACCGTATTTTCTGGACTATAAGTCGCACTGGAGTATAAGTCGCACCAGCCAAAAAATGCATAATCGAGAATCAAAAACATATATAAGTTGCACTGGAGTATGAAATGTGGTTGCAACAGTGAAAATAACAAATAATATCACATATAAGTCGCTCTGGAATATAAGTATATAAGAATAAATATAAGTATCAGTCGCTCCCCGTCCAAAACTATGAAAAAAGGTGTAACTTATAGTCCGGAAAATACGGTACTTGAAATGATTACAGATGTCTTTCACTTTACTGTGGGGGTCTTAAGTCAGCTGCACAGTTATTTCGGGGGTTCTGAGCTGAAAGGTTCAGGCTGTGGGGAAATGTGTCCTCTGTATTTGAGCCGTCCTTCAGAGCTGCTGGGTCCTCCGGTCAGGACCAGCTCCAGGTCTTTGTGCATGTTTTGAACTGTTGGGGGGGGGGGCTGGGGTCCAGAGGAAACCCCCCCAGGCTCCGTGTAGAAAGATCCGGCCCTGGAGTCAAATCTGGAACCTTCTTGCTGTGAGGAGAGCGTGCAAGAGCCACTGCGCCACACTAATGCTGACATGAATAGATTTGCTTCTAAATGAACGACTTAAATTAACCTGATGGCGCCACCTGCTGGACACATGTCGACGCTCCGCCTGAAGGTTACACAGTGCATCTTTAACTCTTTCAGACTGTATATCTCAAAGTGAATCCTGTGTGTAGAAGTCACATGTTTCCTCTGTTTCAGCCTCAGTGCGCCCTCTACTGGCAGATGTCACGTGCTTTTGTCCAGTCGAGCCTCTGTCAGTAAAAGAGTTTGGAGGAAGAAGTTTGAATATTACATGTTTGAAATGGCACGGATTAAAAGTCTGTACAGTTTATGTTCATGAAGGAAAAAACAAACAAAATTGAATCAAAAATCGACATTTGTAGTCCTCCCGTGTCCCCCAGTCCTACCGGGGCTCGATCTCGTCAGATCTCAGAATGTGGTTAGCACTTGGCTGGGAGACCGCTGGAACATGAGGTGCCACAGGGGGCGGTAGTGCACACTGTTGTTGTGTCCTTGGGCAAGACACTTGACCCGCCTTGCCTCCAGCGTCTGTGAACGTGAATAGGCCATAGGCTGTAGCCTGTATCGTTCAAGTTCGCTACACCTGTCACAAGACTAAAAAATTACTTCAAATATAAAATTATCATTGTACCATTAGCTCATGACCAAAAGTTCTCCACTCGTATCGCGCCAGTTTTTTTACGGTGATAACTTAAATGCGGAACTATATTCTCAGCCTGATAGCGCAATATCCCTACGCCTGAATCATTCCGCCTCTGAATCAGCCAATCAGGGGAGAGATTACTACAACAACATCAAACATGGCTGCTCCCGCGGAGCGGCATGTTGTCACTCGAGCCGATAGAAAACACTATGAAAATATGGATTACACGTGCATCACACACATTTCATCGGTAGAAAAAGAACAAACACAGCCACAGACTGTTGTCCGCTGGAGGAAGCTGTTGTCCGCTGGAGGAAGCTGTTGTCCGCTGGAGGAAGCTGATGTCCTCTGGAGGAAGCTGTTGTCCGCTGGAGGAAGCTGATGTCCTCTGGAGGAAGCTGATGTCCTCTGGAGGAAGCTGTTGTCCGCTGGAGGAAGCTGATGTCCTCTGGAGGAAGCTGTTGTCCGCTGGAGGAAGCTGTTGTCCGCTGGAGGAAGCTGGTGACTTGTGCTCGGAAGTGAATAGAAATTGACGGAATAGACCGCGCGTTAGCGGCAGCTGTTTGTGTCACAACGATGACTTCGCCAAACAAAACTATCCTACGTCTTCTGTGGCTTCTTCGGACGGAAATCTTTCTCATTTCTGGAAAGTAACAAGCCAGGCTTTCACCCTACATGCTATAGACGTTTCACCCTACATGCTATAGACGTTTCACCCTACATGCTATAGACGTTTCACCCTACATGCTATAGACGTTTCACCCTACATGCTATAGACTTTCACCCTACATGCTATAGACGTTTCACCCTACATGCTATAGACGTTTCACCCTACATGCTATAGACGTTTCACCCTACATGCTATAGACGTTTCACCCTACATGCTATAGACGTTTCACCCTACATGCTATAGACGTTTCACCCTACATGCTATAGACGTTTCATTGACAAGAAACGAATTACTAGTGCTGAAAAGAAGGTGAATCTACCACATCAACTCTGCCACCTTCTCCCAAACGACTGAGATCTACCACAGATGTAAAGACAAAATCATCTAAAAAGTCAAGCGATGTACTTCCTGCAGTTTGCATCATTTGCAGAAGGTTGATCGCTGTATCAAAGAGGCTCTCAAGACAAAGAAAGATAAATTGGTCCAAGCTGAAACTTGAACTGCTGGTGAGTAGATTATATACTGATTCTTGCATGTGTGTTTTCTCTTGCTCGTGGTAAATAGGACTAATCACAGTGAAATAAGTTGGCGAAAATATACATAGATAAGATAAGATATTCCTCTATTGTCCCACGTGGGGAAATTTCATTGGTGCAACGCAGGAAGATACAGAGGTAGATACAGAAGAACAGATCACTTATAGGAAGTCTGAAAACACTTTCAGTAGAAGATCTCCTATAAATAAATAAAAACTCCCATAGACAAATGAATAAATAAATACATAAATACCATTGCATGTGATCACGACAGTAATTGCACATGAATATGTGTCACGACAGCACATAGATTGCACATGAATTTCACAGTAATTGCACATGAATTCCAACAGCAATTGCACATAAAATAATCCTTTATTGTCCCACATGGGGAAATTTCATTGATGCAACGCAGGAAGATCCAGAGGTAGATACAGAAGAAAAGAACAGATCACTATAGGAATATGTGCCTAGTTTATTACATGTAGGTGTAGATGTAATGTACGTAAGACTGTATGATGATGTGAGTTGAATAAAAGGGCAATACAACTTTTGCGATTGTTTACTGATTGTGCTCACCCTTGATTGAAATTCTTTTACTTCTCCTTTACTAGGAAGTTTGGTCAAAGCAGCTGAATCAAGAGCAGATGAATCCATCCTGATGTGTACCAGAGGTAAAGATTGTGTTGCCATTGAAGGCACCTCTATCACAAGAGGTGTTACAAAGAATACACAAGCTTTCTGACAAAGAAGACAAGTGATGAAAGGTAACATTTTGGTAATCAAATAAAATATATATATTTCCATATATTTAGATAAATTCATAATTTAATTGAAAATTATTGTAATGACTACACGATAATTTTAAAGACGTTTGAATCAAAGCAAATTTCTGTTTGTAGTGAGCTAGTATATTTCAATCACTGACCAATCACTGCATTTCCTTGCTTTATACAGGTGACCTAAAGTCTGGGAGTACGGCGATGCATATACAGCATTCTGTGACACTGTGTCATCCGGACACGACTGATTGAAAATCAGGAAATCCTCAGAAGATGCTCTTGTCCCTGTTCCAGAAATTCATCAAAAAACACCCTGGTCATGGAAGTTACCGGTAATTAAATTATTCTTATTGTTTATGAAAGAAAACAAGAGACGATCAGATAAACATCACAGCTATGTTTATTCATGAAATTTCATTCAAGATCAAACCAATCCAGTTAGCTACAGGAGTCTACATATTTTCATTCATTTATTTATTTATACAGGGAAAACCCAGTGAAAAAAGTGGTTACCCTGTTAAAACACAACACAAAATAAACAACAAACATAGGATACTAAAACACAAATAAAATAATAATTCTAAAACTAAAACACAAATAAAATAGTAATCTATCAATACTCTAATTTTTACAGATCCGATCTTCTGAAGAAGAGATTACAGCGAGACTTACCACAGCTGAATATTCACAAACCACCAAGAAGAAACCTGAGTGAAATGGTTTCCACGGAGACGACAGGACTTCTCCACCAGGATTTTTCAACTGAAACTGATATGTCAGTTTCTGAGATGTCATGTAGTGATGGAGAAATGGTGCCAGAAAGTGGTAAAGATGCAGCACTGCGAGAGCTCTCAAGGACAGTTTACAGTGCAGGTGTATTACTGAAACAAGCGGTCAAGAGTGCCCCTAGGATGGATGTAAATCTGCCTCCTACATCAGAGGATCTAAATGTTTCCTCTGCCAGAAAGATTGTGCCAATTGAACTTTATAACTTACTAGCTTGGTGTGTAGGTGCTAGTGATAAATTGACATTGTCTAACATGGTAAATGTATCCGAGGAGGTTGATCTTTGTTTACTGTCAATTTGCCAAGATATATATTTGTCCTCAAAAGGTAAAAATCAAACCAGTGTTGTACTTACACATTTTGACATCAATCATACTTATATCATTCCTCTGTTTGTATGTATATCCTATTCTGCAGAAAGTTTGCCTTATACTAGCTCGAAAGATACACATGTTAATTAACCTGTTTATCACGCTGTAAATACTGCTTTTATGATTGTAATTATTTGTTCATATTGAAAATACATTACATAAAATTATATCCGTTCTATAGAATAAAACCTTTACCAATAGCCTATGTTTTCTTTCTTCAAATGGGCAACTGGTGTTGAAAGGGTTAAAATACTACTTTTAGATTATGTTTTTATAGTGTAGTATGAATCAAGAATAGAGAATTTGTAATTGTTGAAGCATCAGTTGAATACTAAATGTGGAGTAAGAGTTTTCAAGTGCGTAACGATAACATGCAAAATTGTTAAAATTGTTTTTTTTTTCTTACGTTTGCACATAAACTGAAGCACCCAGAGTCTCACCACTTTACATCCTCCAAGAAAGTAGTAATGTCTCTGAGAATCTGAATTTCTGAAGTAATCAATCAAAGAATGAAAAAAATAAGAAGGTATGAAGATGGGTGTACACCCCAATTTGTCACATATTTGGGTAAACTGGCAACTTCGACACCTATTTTCTCAAATACTGGCAGAAATCATGCGGAGAACTTTTTCCCCAGCTCAAGTACATCTTTGAGATTGGAAAACCACTTTTGAAAAGTAGTCTTGATGTGGTGGAGCGAAATTCATTTTCTAGCCACATTCTGAGTTACAGCCTATGGCCTAGAATGTGGGACAAATCCATTCCCTGACGTTTCTTCCGCCGTTTCTTTCAGTCAATTCATTACAATTTGAGCATGTGAAATGTGATCATATTGTTTGTTGTTGTCGTCAGCGTTATTCTAATTGTTTTAATCGTTAATAGTTCCCAATAGTTCTCTCTGAGTCTGAAATAAAGCTCTGACGTCACTGCTGTATTGATTGTCCTCGTAATAATTGGTCCCAGGTTTTCAAGTCAAGCGATGACGCAACGCGGCCGACGGCGCCGTAAGGAAACTCCCTTTTATGTTGACATCAGTGTAATCAAATCAACGTGCAGGACGATATCGCGTCTCGTACAGGGCAAAGCGGTCAGAATCGCCTGTGGTCAGGGGCAGTCTGACCGTCACTCACACCATGAGTCTCACTGTGGAGCAGAGAACCGCTTTAATCACATCTACAGGAGTGAACTTGGATTAAATGAACTTAAATTCAAAAGTTAGAATATATTTACTTTATTAAAATGACCATGGATACAGTTGCTACTCTGTATCCTGCGATTTTGGCATTTGCTGACCCTTCCGGACCTGCCTTGCGACCTTTTATTGAAATGCGGCGTAATTTGGTCTGCGTTTTTGAGTAAGTCTGAGAAAGCACCTGAAAGCTCTAAACTAGTGACAATATGTAGCAAAGTAATCAGCTTATAATTATTTAAAAAGGAACTGGGAGTTTACGTCGTATTTCCTCGCACAGGGGCAGAGCCAGACGTGGAGGAAGGCGGACAAAGGTAAATCAGAGCGATCTTGGACAGAAGAGCGTGTTTCTTACAGTCCGACTCGTATTCACAGAGAAATGAGTCTCACGAGGACCTGAATTTGGACGCAGATGCGCACGTGCGATACGGCCTTTTGTAACCCGACCGGCGGGTGAAAAGACAACCCGCGCATCGCTAACAGTCGCCACTGAGACCACCTACAGGAAGTTCAAACACATAATAAATAACACATTCATTTTAACGTAGAGGAGCTGATCTGTTCGGAGTTATAATGCACCAAATACAGATATGAAGACAAGGTGAAATATTCATGAATGGCTAACAATAACAGTGCGCTACATGCTACCGCTACGCTAGGACGAGGAACAGTGTTTGCCCGTGCACAGCAGACCACGCCCCTCGCTGTCTGTGTTTGTGGTTTGCTTCTGGTTTTAGCCCGACATATGGGCCGAGTATAGACCTGGTTTAGTCCAGACTGAATCCGGTCTAGAGGCTGTTTACTCCTGGTTTACTCCTGGTTTACTCCTGGTTTACACCTGGTTTACTCCTGGTTTACTCCTGGTTTACTCCTGGTTTACTCCTGGTTTACACCTGGTTTACTCCTGGTTTACTCCTGGTTTACTCCTGGTTTACACCTGGTTTACTCCTGGTTTACACCTGGTTCACTCCTGGTTTACTCCTGGTTTACACCTGGTTTACTCCTGGTTTACTCCTGGTTTACACCTGGTTTACTCCTGGTTTACTCCTGGTTTACTCCTGGTTTACACCTGGTTTACTCCCGGTTTACACCTGGTTTACACCTGGTTTACTCCTGGTTTATACCTGGTTTACTCCTGGTTTACTCCTGGTTTACTCCTGGTTCACTCCTGGTTTACTCCTGGTTTACACCTGGTTTACACCTGGTTTACTCCTGGTTTGCACCTGGTTTACTCCTGATTTACTCCTGGTTTACTCCTGGTTTACTCCTGGTTTACACCTGGTTTACACCTGGTTTACTCCTGGTTTACACCTGGTTTACTCCTGGTTTACACCTGGTTTACTCCTGGTTTACTCCTGGTTTACACCTGGTTTACTCCTGATTTACTCCTGGTTTAAACCTGGTTTACTCCTGGTTTACTCCTGGTTTACACCTGGTTTACACCTGGTTTACACCTGGTTTACTCCTGGTTTACTCCTGGTTTACACCTGGTTTACTCCTGGTTTACTCCTGGTTTACACCTGGTTTACTCCTGGTTTACTCCTGGTTTACTCCTGGTTTAAACCTGGTTTACTCCTGGTTTACACCTGGTTTACTCCTGATTTACTCCTGGTTTAAACCTGGTTTACTCCTGGTTTACTCCTGGTTTACACCTGGTTTACTCCTGGTTTATACCTGGTTTACTCCTGGTTTACTCCTGGTTTACTCCTGGTTCACTCCTGGTTTACTCCTGGTTTACTCCTGGTTTACACCTGGTTTACTCCCGGTTTACACCTGGTTTACACCTGGTTTACTCCTGGTTTATACCTGGTTTACTCCTGGTTTACTCCTGGTTTACTCCTGGTTCACACCTGGTTTACTCCTGGTTTACTCCTGGTTTACACCTGGTTTACTCCTGGTTTACTCCTGGTTCACTCCTGGTTTACTCCTGGTTTACACCTGGTTTACTTCTGGTTTACTCCTGGTTTACACCTGGTTTACACCTGGTTTACACCTGGTTTACTTCTGGTTTACTCCTGGTTTACTCCTGGTTTACGCCTGGTTTACGCCTGATTTACTCCTGGTTTACACCTGGTTTACACCTGGTTTACTCCTGGTTTAAACCTGGTTTACGCCTGGTTTACGCCTGGTTTACTCCTGGTTTACACCTGGTTTACACCTGGTTTACTCCTGGTTTAAACCTGGTTTACTCCTGGTTTACACCTGGTTTACACCTGGTTTACTCCTGGTTTACACCTGGTTTACTCCTGGTTTACTCCTGGTTTACACCTGGTTTACTCCTGGTTTACACCTGGTTTACTCCTGGTTTACACCTGGTTTACTCCTGGTTTACTCCTGGTTTACTCCTGGTTTACTCCTGGTTTACACCTGGTTTACTCCTGGTTTACACCTGGTTTACACCTGGTTTACTCCTGGTTTACTCCTGGTTTACTCCTGGTTTACACCTGGTTTACTCCTGATTTACTCCTGGTTTAAACCTGGTTTACTCCTGGTTTACACCTGGTTTACACCTGGTTTACACCTGGTTTACTTCTGGTTTACACCTGGTTTACTCCTGGTTTACTCCTGGTTTACACCTGGTTTACACCTGGTTTACACCTGGTTTACTCCTGGTTTACTCCTGGTTTACACCTGGTTTACTCCTGATTTACTCCTGGTTTAAACCTGGTTTACTCCTGGTTTAAACCTGATTTACTCCTGGTTTAAACCTGGTTTACTCCTGGTTTAAACCTGGTTTACGCCTGGTTTACGCCTGGTTTACTCCTGGTTTACGCCTGGTTTACACCTGGTTTACGCCTGATTTACTCCTGGTTTACACCTAGTTTACTCCTGATTTACTCCTGGTTTAAACCTGGTTTACTCCTGGTTTAAACCTAATTTACTCCTGGTTTAAACCTGGTTTACTCCTGGTTTAAACCTGGTTTACTCTTGGTTTACGCCTGGTTTACGCCTGATTTACTCCTGGTTTACACCTGGTTTACACCTGGTTTACTCCTGGTTTAAACCTGGTTTACGCCTGGTTTACGCCTGGTTTACTCCTGGTTTACACCTGGTTTACACCTGGTTTACTCCTGGTTTAAACCTGGTTTACTCCTGGTTTAAACCTGGTTTACACCTGGTTTACGCCTGGTTTAAACCTGGTTTACTCCTGGTTTAAACCTGATTTACTCCTGGTTTAAACCTGGTTTACTCCTGGTTTAAACCTGGTTTACTCCTGGTTTACGCCTGGTTTACGCCTGATTTACTCCTGGTTTACACCTGGTTTACACCTGGTTTACTCCTGGTTTAAACCTGGTTTACGCCTGGTTTACGCCTGGTTTACTCCTGGTTTACACCTGGTTTACACCTGGTTTACTCCTGGTTTAAACCTGGTTTACTCCTGGTTTACACCTGGTTTACACCTGGTTTACTCCTGGTTTACTCCTGGTTTACTCCTGGTTTACACCTGGTTTACTCCTGGTTTACACCTGGTTTACTCCTGGTTTACACCTGGTTTACTCCTGGTTTACTCCTGGTTTACACCTGGTTTACTCCTGATTTACTCCTGGTTTAAACCTGGTTTACTCCTGGTTTACTCCTGGTTTACTCCTGGTTTACACCTGGTTTACACCTGGTTTACACCTGGTTTACTCCTGATTTACTCCTGGTTTAAACCTGGTTTACTCCTGGTTTAAACCTGATTTACTCCTGGTTTAAACCTGGTTTACTCCTGGTTTAAACCTGGTTTACGCCTGGTTTACGCCTGGTTTACTCCTGGTTTACGCCTGGTTTACACCTGGTTTACTCCTGATTTACTCCTGGTTTAAACCTGGTTTACTCCTGGTTTAAACCTGGTTTACTCCTGGTTTACGCCTGGTTTACGCCTGATTTACTCCTGGTTTACACCTGGTTTACACCTGATTTACTCCTGGTTTACACCTGGTTTACACCTGGTTTACTCCTGGTTTAAACCTGGTTTACGCCTGGTTTACGCCTGGTTTACTCCTGGTTTACACCTGGTTTACACCTGGTTTACTCCTGGTTTAAACCTGGTTTACTCCTGGTTTAAACCTGGTTTACACCTGGTTTACGACTGGTTTACTCCTGATTTACTCCTGGTTTAAACCTGGTTTACTCCTGGTTTAAACCTGGTTTACACCTGGTTTACGACTGGTTTACTCCTGGTTGAACACATATTGGCCGGTCGGTAGAGGCCTAAATATAGCCGGGTGAATGCAAGTGGAGGGAGTCCCAAGGGATGCGTAAAAATAGTCTGCGTCCGTGGGCTGCCTGAGTTTTCACGGCGCACAGGTTACATCTGCTCACCGTCAGGCTCGTTCTTCCACTGGACTTTGGCGACTGGAGAGGAATACGGTCCATTTTGGACGGTTTGACGACCCAACGACTGCACAACTAAATTAAAAAGAATGTCTGGGTTATGTGGGAAACAAAGCCCTCTTAATTCTCTGACCCAATTTATTCACTTTTTGCTAACTTAGTCCTGGTTTGGACTTGAAACTCACCTTAACCTTAACTTCACCTTTACCACATATTTGGATCGTGTTTTATGAATAAGCGCACTGACCTGCATGCGACGATCCACCTGTTCGCTCACTATTGGACAATAAAACCATAAAAATACATGAGGCGGATCTGTGTTAGCTTAAATGCTACTTAGCACGACACACGGGCTTTGAGTGCTCTGTCCGCCATAAACTTTAGCATTCATATTGGAGCTTATATGAGCCGTGGTCCAGATGCTGCTGTGGACATTTACAGCTTTATTACCGTGTTTTTAGAACGACTGACACAACAACACAACAGGGGGTTTTCAGCGCGGTTGGAAACGTTAGCGACGAAACTGAACACATGATCTAAAATATGACATTGTAGTTGAGTTAAAAGTAGATACCTTCGAGAATTTAATCCGAATAATTTAGGTGATTTAATTGAAGTGGATTATTTGACCTGTTTCTGATTACCGTATTTCCCGGAGAATAAGTCGCACCAGCCAAAAAATAGAGAAGAAAAAATATATATAAGTCGCACTGGAGTATGAAATGCATGTGAAAGAGTGAAAATAACAGATAATATCACATATAAGTTGCTCCGGAGTATAAGTATATAAGTATAAATATAAGTATAAATCGCACCCCGGCCAAAACTATGAAAAAAATACAGGTATTTAATTTAAAAAAAAAAAAAAAAACTCACAGTTGAAAAAACAGAAACAAACAGGGCAGGACCAAAGAAAAAAGAAAACCCGAAATGGATAAATGTGAAAATGAGTTTTAAGAAAAAAAATAGACGTTTCTTATTCTTTTCAATATTTTTCTTTACTTTCAACCAATTTCAAGCTAAATGTATTTTGTAACCGGCCAGAAGTGTCATATCTCAAATCTAACCAGTCAAAACTAGAATGAACTCAAATGAAAGTAGGACCTAACGCTAACTCTGCACATGGTGTTTTAGTAACATACAATAGTAACATACATGTGCGTAACTTGATAAGATTTGTAAAAAACCTTAAAAGACTTGTGATGATGTAATATGTGAGTCGTTTTGGTTGTTTTGTTCTGTTTTCTATGGGCTATTTAAAAAACTGAAAAATCTAAAATATGTATATACTGTATTAAAACATTTAATACAAACTAGTTATTTAATGAAGGCATTTTCACAACGTTGTATTGTTTAATTATGACATAAAGCTGAGTTTAGCCTGAAACGTGTTGTTAAATTTGCAAAGTGGAACCATAAGTGTGATATGGAACCGTTCATCCAATAGTTTAATAGTTCCCCGTGCTCCAACCACAAACGGGGCTTCGTCACATGGTCCGTGTTGAAACGCCGAGTCAGCGGTTCGATCACGTGACGGCGATAAGACTGTTCAAAGGGAACGTGGGCGGAGCTTAGACTCATATTCTTCACATCAATTTAAGTGAAACTGATATTTCTTTCATATATTTGCAGCGTAAAGAATATATTGTTTTCAAAGTGTTTTTTAAAGCGCCCCCTACAGGTCGGACGACTCATTGAACGAAAACGCAGTTGATATAAATATACTTTGATATTTGCTCAAAATGACAAAAATGTTATCCCAGAATAATTTATTTAGGTTTATAATTTTACTTCCTGTTTGTAATTGATGATATCACAGTAGGAAATGACTCAGCAAACACTGGGCAAAATTCATCTAATGTCACTTTTTTTTTAAATTGACGAATAGAAATATATGAAAGCGACTTTATTTTGTTGAATTAATGTTTAGAGAGTCATAAAAGTGGTTCATTTGTGTAAATTCTGCTTAAACTTTGACTGGAATGATGTTTTCTCCACAAATACCTGCTCGATCGGTGTAAAACTATAATGTATAAGTACAACAGGTATAAATACACCAAATAAAGTGGGCAGTTGTTTTCCCGTTGGTCTGAGCAAAGGGACAAACATGAATGTGTTGGAGGAAGTCAAACTTCCAGGAACAGATGATCAAAGAGCTTCCTCCTGCACTTCAAACCCAAGCGGGATATTTACTGCTCTGTTTGGGACGAGGACGGAGCGGGCCGAGGGGCCGAGGGGCGAGAGGGGCCGAGGGGCCGAGGGGCGAGAGGGGCCGAGGGGCGAGAGGGGGCGATGGGCGAGAGGGGCCGATGGGCGAGAGGGGCCGAGGGGCCAATGGGCGAGAGGGGCCGAGGGGCGAGAGGGGCCGAGGGGCGAGAGGGGCCGATGGGCGAGAGGGGCCGAGGGGCCGAGGAGCCGAGGGGCGAGAGGGGCCGAGGGGCGATAGGGGCCGAGGGGCGAGAGGGGCCGATGGGCGAGAGGGGACGATGGGCGAGAGGGGCGAGAGGGGGCGAGAAGGGCAGATGGGCGAGAGGGGCGAGAGGGGCCGAGGGGCGAGAGGGTCCGAGGGGCGAGAGGGGCCGAGGGGCGAGAGGGGCTGAGGGGCGAGAGGGGCCGATGGGTGAGAGGGGCGAGAGGGCGGGGCCTTTTATGCAACGTTTACAGATCATTTTAAATGAGGAATTACTGGAACTTCTCACCAAATCGAATAAATGCCCAGAACAAAGACCCGATAACACGATGAACGATGACGATAAACGATGACAACAGCTTCTCGTGTTTGGTCCTAATTATTGCAAAACGGAAATGACCCGTGATAAATATTGATCCTGGTTTTACTTCAGTCGAGTGGCAGTTTGTGAATAATAGAAGTGTAAAATGACAGGAAGAAGGGCTGACTTTTGTGATGTCATCAATGAGCGACTCTCCATCGAAAATGCAGAGACGATTTACACTTAACTGACTTTTCTTTTTTAATCGTTGCTAGGTAACAATGACCTCACATCTGCTCATGTCCAACCAGGAAGTACAATTATAAACTAATGACTTAATTTAATGTTCATTCATTTATCACTGCGTTTCAGTGAAACATAATCTCACCTGTGAACTTTGACCTTCTCTAAACTGGACAATGTTCAGTTTTAAGACGAGGGGGTCCAAACTATGGCCCGGGGGCTAAATACGGCCCTCAGACCAATTTTGGTTGGCCCTCATGTTTCCTGCTTAATCGGCCAAAACAACCAAAAGTAGCACTTTTTACTGTCAAATTGAAACATTCTGCTTTATGGCCTAAGAACAATTTTTGATATGATAAGGACCTAATATTAATGTTCCAAACCGTAATAAAGGGGTCAAGGTTCAACAGAACTGCATGAAAAGCCACATTTAAAACGATGCACTTGTTGCTTGTGGATCTCTGTGTCATATGCTTCAAAACACGGCCCTCTGGGACACGCCGGGTTTAGGAAGTCAAGTCTCAACTTCCAAAGGCCAATCTCATCAATTTAAAATGACTTTCAGATGGAAGTAGAAACATTTTTAAAAACATTGTCCAGAAACTCTTTTTTCCAATGGATCACTCCTACTTTTCTCTGTATTGTATTGAAGTATGTAAGTATTCACACCATTTACAATCCCACAGTCCTCTCTTCTTTAGCATGTTTGATGTTCACATTCTTTTTTAGATTAGCATTAGCCAAATTGTTCACGTTCAAGTTATTTCCGTTGGACCGTCTGAAGTTGGAACTCGTAATGTTCGAGTGCGTAAACGGAACCGTTTTGCAGCGCTGCAGAACAGTGCGCGGTGCGGCTGGAGATCGCTTAGGAAGAGTCCGTGATCGTGGTTCTGCAGGAGGCACGAAGAGAAGCCCCGGGACAAGAGCCGCGTTTGACCCCGGGGCTCTTCAAACGTCCACGGGCGCACGAAGCACGTCCGGGACAAGCGCGTGATCTACAGCCAGAGTTGACGGGGGAATCCATCTCCCGGACGGCCCCGTCGTAAATCTGCAGAGGCTCCACAGATGTTCAGGGGTCGGGCCGGGCCTAAGTGGACGTAAAACGATGTGCGAGAAGTGACGGATCGATCGTGGCCATCTTGGAAAGGTCAAAGAGTCAGCGGGAAGCCATGTGTGCGAGGTGTAAATGTGCAAATGTGCTGCCATAACGGAGACCAGAACCACACCACCGCTTTATAACAGCTGCGCTTAATAAAACATGAACAACGACTCAATCCAAAATGAACAGATCGTTTATCAAGAAGGATTCACGCTCAGAACACAGGAAAGAGTCAAGGAATTCATTAAATAGTTACTAAACCTTAACGTGACGTATGACAGGTTTTTACCATGTTCTATTGTTGACTTTATTTAGTGTATTTGTACCTGTTGTACGTATAAATTATAGATTTACACCGATCGAGCAGGTGTTAGTGGAGAAAACATTGAAAAATCTGTAGAAAAATAACAGGAAGTGACATCACACCAGGGACACTCATTCCAGTCAAAGTTTATGCCGAATTTACACAAAGAAACAACTTTTTTGACGCTTAAACATGAATTCAACAAAAAAAAGTCGCAATCATATATTTTTATTTGTCAAATAAAAGAAAAAGGTGACATTCGATGAGTTTTGACCCAGTGTTTGCTGGGTAATTTCCTACTGTGATGTCATCAATTGCAAACAGGAAGTTAAATTACAAAACTAAAAAATGTGTTATTCTGTGATAACATTTGGGTATTTTTTTGCAAAATTCTAAATATATTTATTTTAAAGGCGTTATGGACGATTTTTCGGCGATTTGCATGCCACTCCCCCGTGCACATGCCACTCCCCCGTCCTCATGCCACTCTCCCGTCCTCATGCCACTCCCCCGTGCTCATGCCACTCCCCCGTGCTCATGCCACTCCCCCGTGCTCATGCCACTCCCCCGTGCTCATGCCACTCCCCCGTGCACATGCCACTCCCCCGTGCACATGCCACTCCCCCGTCCTCATGCCACTCTCCCATCCTCATGCCACTCCCCGTGCACATGCCACTCCCCGTGCTCATGCCACTCCCCCGTGCTCATGCCACTCCCCCGTGCACATGCCACTCTCCCGTCCTCATGCCACTCCCCCGTGCTCATGCCACTCCCCCGTGCTCATGCCACTCCCCCATCCTCATGCCACTCCCCCGTGCTCATGCCACTCCCCCGTGCACATGCCACTCCCCCGTTCTCATGCCACTCCCCCGTCCTCATGCCACTCCCCCGTGCTCATGCCACTCCCCCATCCTCATGCCACTCCCCCGTGCTCATGCCACTCCCCCGTCCTCCTGCCACTCCCCCGTCCTCATGCCACTCCCCCGTGCTCATGCCACTCCCCCATCCTCATGCCACTCCCCCGTGCACATGCCACTCCCCCGTGCACATGCCACTCCCCCGTTCTCATGCCACTCCCCCGTCCTCATGCCACTCCCCCGTGCTCATGCCACTCCCCCGTGCTCATGCCACTCCCCCGTCCTCATGCCACTCCCCCGTGCTCATGCCACTCCCCCGTCCTCATGCCACTCCCCTGTGCTCATGCCACTCCCCCGTGCACATACCACTCCCCCGTCCTCCTGCCACTCCCCCGTCCTCCTGCCACTCCCCCGTCCTCCTGCCACTCCCCCGTCCTCATGCCACTCCCCCGTGCTCATGCCACTCCCCCGTGCACATGCCACTCCCCCGTGCACATGCCACTCCCCCTTTCTCATGCCACTCCCCCGTCCTCATGCCACTCCCCCGTGCTCATGCCACTCCCCCGTGCTCATGCCACTCCCCCGTCCTCATGCCACTCCCCCGTGCTCATGCCACTCCCCCGTGCTCATGCCACTCCCCCGTGCACATACCACTCCCCCGTCCTCCTGCCACTCCCCCGTGCTCATGCCACTCCCCCATCCTCATGCCACTCCCCCGTGCTCATGCCACTCCCCCGTGCACATGCCACTCCCCCGTTCTCATGCCACTCCCCCGTCCTCATGCCACTCCCCCGTGCTCATGCCACTCCCCCGTGCTCATGCCACTCCCGCATCCTCATGCCACTCCCCCGTGCTCATGCCACTCCCCCGTGCTCATGCCACTCCCCCGTGCTCATGCCACTCCCCCGTGCACATGCCACTCCCCCGTGCACATGCCACTCCCCCGTGTACATGCCACTCCCCCGTGCTCATGCCACTCCCCCGTGCACATGCCACTCCCCCGTGCTCATGCCACTCCCCCGTGCTCATGCCACTCCCCCGTCCTCATGCCACTCCCCCGTGCTCATGCCACTCCCCCGTCCTCATGCCACTCCCCCGTGCTCATGCCACTCCCCCGTGCACATACCACTCCCCCGTCCTCCTGCCACTCCCCCGTCCTCCTGCCACTCCCCCGTCCTCATGCCACTCCCCCGTGCTCATGCCACTCCCCCATCTTCATGCCACTCCCCCGTGCTCATGCGCACTCCCCCGTGCTCATGCCACTCCCCCGTCCTCATGCCACTCCCCCGTGCTCATGCCACTCCCGCATCCTCATGCCACTCCCCCGTGCTCATGCCACTCCCCCGTGCTCATGCCACTCCCCCGTGCTCATGCCACTCCCCCGTGCACATGCCACTCCCCCGTGCACATGCCACTCCCCCGTGTACATGCCACTCCCCCGTGCTCATGCCACTCCCCCGTGCTCATGCCACTCCCCCGTGCACATGCCACTCCCCCGTGCTCATGCCACTCCCCCGTGTACATGCCACTCCCCCGTGCTCATGCCACTCCCCCGTGCTCATGCCACTCCCCCGTGCACATGCCACTCCCCCGTGCACATGCCACTCCCCCGTGTACATGCCACTCCCCCGTGCTCATGCCACTCCCCCGTGCACATGCCACTCCCCCGTGCTCATGCCACTCCCCCGTGCTCATGCCACTCCCCCGTGCGGACTGACACAATACACACGTGCGTTTGTTTATTAGCGCGACGGATCTCTTGTTACCGTAGATTTCCGTCTCTTCGGAGCTCGAACTGTCTTTCTCCGTCTTCATTTTGTCCCGTACACTGAGGGAACTATATTACGATAGATCAATGCGCTTAGACACGCGGAAACGTGCTGCTCTCTGTGTGGACGAGCCACACGAGGCTGCAGGTGAGCGATAGGTGCGTTTTATGATTGATACGTGGCAGGACTAATCGACAGTCCACACCACGAGGAAATGAGACTCAGATTTGGGCCAAAAAATCGGCCATTCAACCTTTAACAAGATTTTAGTTCAATGAGTCGCCCGACCTGTAGGGGGCGCTTTAGTAATTCTTGATAAACATTGTCTTTATTATGAATGATGCCGTAGTTCATGCTTTATTAAGAGTAAGTAAAGGTGCACTGTGTAACATGTCTTGGTTTTAAACATATCGTACATTCATTCAATAACAGGCGCTTTATTGCTCAAAATGAAAAACCTGCATTCTTTTTTTTCTGCATTCTTAAAGCGAGCGGCTCTCCTTTCCACAGACGTAACCACGATAACGAAGACAATCACGCAATCGAGCGAGAACCGTCTGCGAATCCAGAGCGAGCGGAAGAGCTGGATTGTCCACGAGCAGGAAGGATGGACCTGTCCCTGAAGGATTGTCCCTGAAGGATGGACCTGTCCCTGAAGGATTGTCCCTGAAGGATGGACCTGTCCCTGAAGGATTGTCCCTGAAGGATGGACCTGTCCCTGAAGGATGGACCTGTCCCTGAAGGATGGACCTGTCCCTGAAGGATTGTCCCTGAAGGATGGACCTGTCCCTGAAGGATGGACCTGTCCCTGAAGGATTGTCCCTGAAGGATGGACCTGTCCCTGAAGGATTGTCCCTGAAGGATGGACCTGTCCCTGAAGGATGGACCTGTCCCTGAAGGATGGACCTGTCCCTGAAGGATGGACCTGTCCCTGAAGGATTGTCCCTGAAGGATGGACCTGTCCCTGAAGGATGGACCTGTCCCTGAAGGATTGTCCCTGAAGGATGGACCTGTCCCTGAAGGATTGTCCCTGAAGGATGGACCTGTCCCTGAAGGATGGACCTGTCCCTGAAGGATGGACCTGCCCCTGAAGGATGGACCTGTCCCTGAAGGATTGTCCCTGAAGGATGGACCTGTCCCTGAAGGATGGACCTGTCCCTGAAGGATTGTCCCTGAAGGATGGACCTGTCCCTGAAGGATTGTCCCTGAAGGATGGACCTGTCCCTGAAGGATTGTCCCTGAAGGATGGACCTGTCCCTGAAGGATTGTCCCTGAAGGATGGACCTGTCCCTGAAGGATTGTCCCTGAAGGATGGACCTGTCCCTGAAGGATGGACCTGTCCCTGAAGGATGGACCTGTCCCTGAAGGATTGTCCCTGAAGGATGGACCTGTCCCTGAAGGATGGACCTGTCCCTGAAGGATGGACCTGTCCCTGAACAAACAGTGAGCGTCAGGCAAATTATCATTATTATCATTTATAACACAAACAAAACTAAATGGATAAAAAAATATAATAACTTTCACCCAATTTCAAAGCTTTGTCATGTCTCAAATCTAAAAGTCAAAATTATAATGAACTCAAATAAAACTAGGATCTGACACTAAACTTTGTACATGAAGTTTTAGTGACGTATAATGAAAACAGCCTCAATAATTAGAACATTTGTTTGGTTGATTATTATTCAGAAATGTGATTGTTCTTTGTTTCAGTTTTGTGTTAGTCGGGTTTAAGTAGGGAAAGAGTTTTATACAAGAAATGGCCTATTTTTATTCAATATATATATCTACATTTATATATTATGGCTAGTACTTTGGATACTTTGTTTCTTGTATTATTTAGGTGTGATTTCCAGTTAATTATTTATGTCTTAATGTTGTTTTTATGCTGTTTTTCAATCAAACTTTATTTATACAGCACTTTACAACGGCAGCAACTTCAAGGTCAAATTTTGTCTTATTACGTGATTTTTATTAGTCTCAATACTTTTATTGGCATTAAAACAGTTTGAGCAGTTGGAGGGAAGCAGTTCAAATGAGGCTAAGAACAACAGCCACTACAGCAACTGTGTCATCATCAGGGCAAAGACGTGGACTTTAAAAACGCGGAGGCGCACCTGCTGACATCATCCGGTGGAACACAGCGTTTTGACTTCTCGGGAAGTCTTGTTCAAAATGAACAATGTTTGTTTTAAATTGTGGATCGCTACGGCAACGGTCCACATTTGACTTCTTTTATTTATTTATTTCGGCTATTAATGAATTATTCTTTACAGTTATTATTATTTTTTTACATAGAACAACAAAAACGTACATAAAACAAATTGACCTTTGCAAGAAAGAAAGAAGAAAAAAATAAATATGTAAAAATAAATTTAAAAAAAAATAAAATTAAAAAAAATAAAGCACAATAAAGTAATAATAATAAAATACTACTTTAAAAAAAATAAAGAAAAAGAAACAAAGAGAGAATTCAGGTCCACATTTTTCTTTTTTTCCTGTTTGGCCATTAATAAATTATTCTTTACCGTTTTTTTTTTTAACACAGAAAAACAAAAACTTGACCTAAAAAGAAGAAAAAAAGTAGGTGTGTTAAAAAATAATAATATGATCATAATAAAAAATAATAATAATAAAGTTACTGTAATACAATAAAATAAATACATCACTGCTTATAAAAAATACAAATAAAAAATAAACAGAGCTGGGTCGGACCATAGAGAATTCAGGTCCACATTTTACATCCTTCTTAAACAGACACAACATTTTTAATACATTTTTGAATCTTGCTGATCTTTGCTGTTGTAACACTAGAATTTCGACATTCTGGGACCAATTAAAGGTTCTCTTATTTTATTATATCTGCGTAATGCGTAATCTGCTCTTTTTACGCACTGTACACTGTAAACGACTGCGAGGCACATGCAGCGGACACAGGCGGTGATTTATGCAGTCGTAAAGGGCAGCACCCGAGGGAGTCATCGGCCTGAGCCTGGAAGAGCACCCGTGTCAGAGAGATAAAAACAACACACGCCCCGTCGCCCGCCGATGATGGAGAGAGTCATAAACCACAGAGAGAAAGAGAGAGACACGACGCACTCGGAAACACGGAATATCTGTCAGGTAAGTCGTGTTCACTCGTTTGAAAGTTAGGACAGATGTTAGAAGGAGGAAAAGGATGACACAAACTACACCAACAATCAAGGACTGGCCTGAAATGAGAAATTAAATTTAAAAAAGACGTTGGCCCAAATGAGACTCTTACTGTGGTCTTTCTGATCTCATTTTAACGTCCTACTTTCTCTGTCCATGTTCTGTTTCATGTGTGTTTTGCTCTATGTTTTATTTTATTGATTTTATTGATTTTATTGATTTTATTTTTATTCATTTTATTCATTTTATTCATTTTATTCATTTTATTCATTTTATTCATTTTATTCATTTTATATTATTTTTATTTTATTTTATTTATTTTATTTATTTTATTTATTTTATTTATTTTATTTATTTTATTTATTTTATTTATTTTAACGTTTATTTTTATTGATTTTATTGATTTTATTTTTATTGATTTTATTTTATTTTATTTTTATTTTATTTATTTTATTTATTTTATTTATTTTATTTATTTTATTTATTTTATTTATTTTATTTATTTTGTTTATTTTGTTTATTTTATTTATTCTATTTATTCTATTTATTCTATGTATTTATGGACAAAAAGAACAAAACATAAAAAACACAAAAGACAGACAACACAGACTAGACACTTTCTTATTAGTATAAAACATTGAGCAACATTTGTCTATTTGTCTAATGCTCTATATTTTATACTAAAAAATGAAGAAAAAACCCTAACTACAATTCATTCAGCTTTTCTTCCCAGTTGCACATAAAAAACTAAATTTCTTTCGACAAAACATAAAAAAGGAGGAGCAAACTGGCCAAAACAACAGAATAATGGACATGAAAGTGTTTTTTGCAGTGCAGACGAGGATGAGACAAACGACAAACACGAGTGTGAATTGAAAAGCTGGCCCTCTGCTCCCGTGGTAACGGCGCGTCATGAGCGGCTCTAATGCCCCGTCCCAGCGGAGGCTAATGGAGCCGCTATAATGGGGCCGAACCGCGTGAAGCGAGTGTCAAAAGACCCGGGAAAAGTGTCATTATACGAGTCTCCTGAGCCACGTCGCTGGAGAGGCGTAAAAATACACTTTTAAGATCATGAGTTAAACCAGTTAAGAAGCCAGAACTCAGAGCTGTTCACTCTAGAGCTCAAACCAAAGAGAGAGACACACTTAAGTGCTCTGGAACCAGTGCGACGTCTGTGATTGTCCCCCTAGGGCCGCCTCGGACTCCTCTGACACGTACGCTCGGCCCCTGTATGCTCTCGAGACTAAAGGTTTAATTCCTTAGTAAATAAAGTGGTCCATTTCACCACTTTAGGGGAAGAAAACAAACAAAAAATAGTTAAAATGAAATATTGCTGCTTGAAATTGAGTGTCAGAAAAGATATGATGAAGAGAACAAGGCTCATCATCTCCATGGAGACAGCACCTTGTGTACACAAAGAAAAAGTTACACAGTGTGCCTTCTCAAAAATGTTCAAAAATGGTTTCAACTTCAATCCAGAAGTCATTTTCAATCTGGTTTATGAAGCTGGACTCTCTCCTGAGCCTGATTAGTCCCGCCCTCAAGGAGTTATAACTGAATCTTGCCCTCGGTCACTTGTTTGGATCATTTTGGGGTCGCTATATATCGTATTGTTCTCTGGACACGCCTCCTGTGTCGAGTGTCATGTCCGCCATGGTTTGTAGATGCTGTTGTAAACTGAAGGTGGATTGTATATTGATGGTACTCCAGGTTTTTTGTGTCTTCTGAGTCTTTTCTGCAGTGGTTCTTCAGCCGTGCAGCCTTCTTCACTGCGGAACACACAGAAGACACTCAAACTCAGGTTTACAATGGGCCGTTCACCTTAATTACCCTTCAGCTAACCTATGTAAATGTGGAATGTATTTATTGCAACGCCTCCTCTGGTTTTTCCCCCTTCAACGGTCACTCCAGACCAAGCTCCAGACCCACGACCTGTAATCCCCGGATCCTGTCCAGAGCCGGCCCGCCCTTCCTCTGCCCCCGTCACGCGTCGCCTTTGACCTTTGGCAGTTTTACGACTCCTCGCTAAATACATTCGCAGCTCCGTATCGCCGGGCATCGTCTTTCAAACACTCCTCCGTTCCTGAACCGGACAATCGCCGCGCTCCTGATTTACGGTTATTTACTCCGCGCCTTCTGCGTCCGGTCCCGCTGCCTGAATTTATGCCCGGGAAGTGTTAGCACGTTAGCGCGGCGGCGGCGCTCGCGGCTTTTATGTGTGTTTAGTCTGAGGAGCGAGAGGTTAATGTGAGCAGGTCTGGAGCAGGTCTGGAGCAGGATAACTGGGGTTTGATGGTTTTATGGATGTGTCAGAGGAAAATATCCAGGGGAGCGATGTGGAAGAACTGCTGCGTTGCTACTGCCATAAATGTGCTTATACTTTTACTTTACATGGAAAGTACTTGTGAGGTGGTGAGAAATGAGAAAAAACAAATCATTTCTGACGGAGCGGCGCAAGAAATGGAATCATTTCATATTGTCGACATAAAGCGTCAGTCAGAGTGAGAAGAGAACGACACTTTGACTCAAGTAAGAAACTTCGATTGAGATTTACTCAATCAAAGGTAAAAGTAAAGTATCAGGAAGGTTACTTGAGTAAATGTAACGTGAGTAAATGTAACTTGAGTAACTGTAACTTGAATAAATGTAACTTGAGTAAATGTAACTTGAGTAACTGTAACGTGAGTAACTGTAACTAGAGTAAATGTAACTTGAATAAATGTAACGTGAGTAAATGTAACTTGAGTAAATGTAACGTGAGTAATGTAATTTGAATAAATGTAACTTGAGTAAATGTAACTTGAGTAACTGTAACGTGAGTAACTGTAACGTGAGTAAATGTAACTTGAGTAACTGTAACTTGAGTAAATGTAACTAGAGTAAATGTAACTTGAATAAATGTAACGTGAGTAAATGTAACTTGAATAAATGTAACGTGAGTAACTGTAACTTGAGTAACTGTAACGTGAGTAAATGTAACTTGAGTAACTGTAACTTGAGTAAATGTAACTAGAGTAAATGTAACTTGAGTAAATGTAACTAGAGTAAATGTAACTTGAATAAATGTAACGTGAGTAAATGTAACTTGAGTAAATGCAACGTGAGTAACTGTAACTTGAGTAACTGTAACTTGAGTAAATGTAACTAGAGTAAATGTAACTTGAGTAAATGTAACTAGAGTAAATGTAACTTGAATAAATGTAACGTGAGTAAATGTAACTTGAATAAATGTAACGTGAGTAAATGTAACTTGAATAAATGTAACGTGAGTAAATGTAACTTGAGTAAATGCAACGTGAGTAACTGTAACTTGAGTAACTGTAACTTGAGTAAATGTAACTGGTCAGAACTGGTTGTCAGATTCTGCCCCTTTAGCCCTGGTTTGTGGTTCATGTCTCTGAGTTGAGCTTTTTCACATGAAACAAAAACTGGCACAAAGTTCAATGTCTTCAAAAGTCACAGACTCACATTAGCTCAGAATAATAACTCTAATAAATGATGATAAGTCCAGGCAAAATAATATGTCTGTTTGCCGTAACCCGACCGACCCGTTATGAAACTAGCCGACTGAAAAAAGAATATCAGTATTAGGTTGAAAAAACATCAAAATCATTTATTTTTCAATTATTTCGCCGACTCACCGACTCGTCTTTCCTGAACCGCCGTGATGAATATTTTTTATCACACTGATAAACGTGTCTTTCATCCCAAAGAACTGAGCACGCACTGCGCAACACATGTACGTCTTCATTTTCAGTCCTCCACATGCGTCTGTAACAAAATAGAGCGTGCGCAGGAGTCGTCATGTTGCCTTCAACAAGTTGGTTTGCCTCTGTCGGCGCCACTAGTGTCTGCATAGGACATGTGTTTCTCTGTCTGGGTGTGAAATTTGACTTACACAAATGCATTCTGGGATTGAAACACGCCCAGTAGCGTCATCACAACAAACATGGCGGCGCCCGTGTCCCCCGCAAGTTCCCCGCGCTCGCCTTCGCTACCAGAATAAAGGATAGCGGCGTTCAAAAGGTCGATTAAAATATCTTAAAATCGTGAGATTTAGTCTCATGATTGGGTTCAGAGGGACGTTTTCCGTCATTGACTGTTGAAGCCTCTGACCCCTGACTGTTGAAGCCTGACCCCTGGACTGTTGACGTCTGACCCCTGGACTGTTGAAGCCTGACCCCTGGACTGTTGAAGCCTGACCCCTGGACTGTTGAAGTCTGACCCCTGGACCGTTGAAGCCTGACCCCTGGACTGTAGAAGCCTGATCTCTGGACTGTTGAAGCCTGACCCCTGGACTGTTGAAGTCTGACCCCTGGACTGTGGAAGCCCGACCCCTGGACCGTTGAAGCCTGACCCCTGGACTGTTGAAGCCTGACCCCTGGACTGTTGAAGTCTGACCCCTGGACTGTTGAAGTCTGACCCCTGGACCGTTGAAGCCTGACCCCTGGACTGTTGAAGTCTGACCCCTGGACTGTTGAAGTCTGACCCCTGGACTGTTGAAGCTTGACCCCTGGACTGTTGAAGCCTGACCCCTGGACTGTGGAAGCCCGACCCCTGGACCGTTGAAGTCTGACCCCTGGACTGTTGAAGCCTGACCCCTGGACTGTTGAAGCCTGACCCCTGGACTGTTGAAGTCTGACCCCTGGACCGTTGAAGCCTGACCCCTGGACTGTTGAAGTCTGACCCCTGGACTGTTGAAGTCTGACCCCTGGACTGTTGAAGCTTGACCCCTGGACTGTTGACGCCTGATCCCTGGACTGTTGAAACCTGACCCCTGGACTGTTGAAGTCTGACCCCTGGACTGTTGAAGCTTGACCCCTGGACTGTTGAAGCTTGACCCCTGGACTGTTGAAGTCTGACCCCTGGACTGTTGAAGCTTGACCCCTGGACTGTTGAAGCTTGACCCCTGGACTGTTGAAGCTTGACCCCTGGACTGTTGAAGCCTGACCCCTGGACTGTTGAAACCTGACCCCTGGACTGTTGAAGTCTGACCCCTGGACTGTTGAAGTCTGACCCCTGGACTGTTGAAGCTTGACCCCTGGACTGTTGAAGCCTGACCCCTGGACTGTTGAAGCTTGACCCCTGGACTGTTGACGCCTGACCCCTGGACTGTTGAAGCCTGACCCCTGGACTGTTGAAGCTTGACCCCTGGACAGTTGAAGCCTGACCCCTGGACTGTTGAAGTCTGACCCCTGGACTGTTGAAGCTTGACCCCTGGACTGTTGAAGCTTGACCCCTAGACTGTTGAAACCTGACCCCTGGACTGTTGAAGTCTGACCCCTGGACTGTTGAAGTCTGACCCCTGGACTGTTGAAGTCTGACCCCTGGACTGTTGAAGCTTGACCCCTGGACTGTTGAAGTCTGACCCCTGGACTGTTGAAGCTTGACCCCTGGACTGTTGAAGCTTGACCCCTGGACTGTTGAAGCTTGACCCCTGGACTGTTTAAGTCTGACCCCTGGACTGTTGAAGCTTGACCCCTGGACTGTTGAAGCCTGACCCCTGGACTGTTGACGCCTGACCCCTGGACTGTTGAAGCCTGACCCCTGGACTGTTGAAGCTTGACCCCTGGACTGTTGAAGCCTGACCCCTGGACTGTTGAAGTCTGACCCCTGGACTGTTGAAGCTTGACCCCTGGACTGTTGAAGCTTGACCCCTGGACTGTTGACGCCTGACCCCTGGACTGTTGAAGCCTGACCCCTGGACTGTTGAAGCTTGACCCCTGGACTGTTGAAGCCTGACCCCTGGACTGTTGAAGTCTGACCCCTGGACTGTTGAAGCTTGACCCCTGGACTGTTGAAGCTTGACCCCTGGACTGTTGAAACCTGACCCCTGGACTGTTGAAGCTTGACCCCTGGACTGTTGAAGCTTGACCCCTGGACTGTTGAAACCTGACCCCTGGACTGTTGAAGTCTGACCCCTGGACTGTTGAAGTCTGACCCCTGGACTGTTGAAGCTTGACCCCTGGACTGTTGAAGCCTGACCCCTGGACTGTTGAAGCTTGACCCCTGGACTGTTGAAGCCTGACCCCTGGACTGTTGAAGCTTGACCCCTGGACTGTTGAAACCTGACCCCTGGACTGTTGAAGCCTGACCCCTGGACTGTTGAAGCCTGACCCCTGGACTGTTGAAGCCTGACCCCTGGACTGTTGAAGCCTGACCCCTGGACTGTTGAAGCCTCTGACCCCTGGACTGTTGAAGCCTGACCCCTGGACTGTTGAAGCCTGACCCCTGGACTGTTGAAGCCTGACCCCTGGACTGTTGAAGTCTGACCCCTGGACTGTGGAAGCCCGACCCCTGGACCGTTGAAGCCTGACCCGTGGACTGTTGAAGCCTGACCCCTGGACTGTTGAAGCCTCTGACCCCTGGACTGTTGAAGCCTGACCCCTGGACTGTTGAAGCCCGACCCCTGGACCCTTGAAGTCTGACCCCTGGACTGTTGAAGCCTCTGACTCCTGGACTGTTGAAGCCTGACCCCTGGACTGTTGAAGCCTGACCCCTGGACTGTTGAAGCCTGACCCCTGGACTGTGGAAGCCCGACCCCTGGACTGTTGAAGCTTGACCCCTGGACTGTTGAAGCTTGACCCCTGGACTGTTGAAACCTGACCCCTGGACTGTTGAAGCCTGACCCCTGGACTGTTGAAGCCTGACCCCTGGACTGTTGAAGTCTGACCCCTGGACTGTGGAAGCCCGACCCCTGGACCGTTGAAGCCTGACCCCTGGACTGTGGAAGCCCGACCCCTGGACCGTTGAAGCCTGACCCCTGGACTGTTGAAGCCTCTGACCCCTGGACTGTTGAAGCCTGACCCCTGGACTGTTGAAGCCTGACCCCTGGACCGTTGAAGCCTGACCCCTGGACTGTTGAAGTCTGACCCCTGGACTGTTGAAGTCTGACCCCTGGACTGTTGAAGCTTGACCCCTGGACTGTTGAAGCTTGACCCCTGGACTGTTGAAGCCTGACCCCTGGACTGTTGAAACCTGACCCCTGGACTGTTGAAGTCTGACCCCTGGACTGTTGAAGCTTGACCCCTGGACTGTTGAAGCTTGACCCCTGGACTGTTGAAGTCTGACCCCTGGACTGTTGAAGCTTGACCCCTGGACTGTTGAAGCTTGACCCCTGGACTGTTGAAGCCTGACCCCTGGACTGTTGAAGCCTGACCCCTGGACTGTTGAAGCTTGACCCCTGGACTGTTGAAGCTTGACCCCTGGACTGTTGAAGTCTGACCCCTGGACTGTTGAAGCTTGACCCCTGGACTGTTGAAGCTTGACCCCTGGACTGTTGAAGCCTGACCCCTGGACTGTTGAAGCCTGACCTCTGGTGGTCACTCCGACTCAAAAAATGACAAAATTTGGATCTTTTTTTTGCCTTCAAAGTAAAAAAAATATGAATTTGCCTACCGACCGAGCCACTTAAAAATGTTGACTCGGGTTACAGCAAACAGACAATTTATTTGGGGCAGCCTAAGGTTCAACATTTGGATATTTCTTCCAAAAACCGTGAATCTTCCAGAGTTATTGAGGCTTCTGTCCTCCAGCTGTAACTTTAAAGTTTTCATCACCTTTATCGGGAATAGTTTTCTTTATAATAATTCATGTGTTTCACTTCCTTCTTCACGTCTTTTACATTTTTATCATTTACGTGCTGGAAACAATCCGAAAGCTTCTGTTGATGTTCTTGGACTTTAAAAACACAGAGGAGCCCTGCACCTGTGAACGTCGCATGGCAGGACGTCACACAGATATATTTCATGTATTTGTGTGTTGAAAGTGGAGCATTAAGTACGTGCGGTTTATTGACACTATGAACAAACAAAACATAACATTAAAGTTTAAAGTTTATGTCACATGAAGCTTGAAATTATTACAATCCTCGATTTAATTTGCAGCGAGGAACAAAATGTGACTTCAAAGTTGAAACTCAAGCCTCAGAACGTGCGAGTGATGTTTAAACACATTTAATATTGTTTCTTTTACAGCATTTGTTTATTTAATAGATTATGACACTTTTTTAATGAATCCTGATTTTTAGGTTTGTGATTGTCCCCCTAGGGCCCCCTTGGACAAACAAGGGGGCCCTAGGGGGACAAACACCCAAAAGTCTTTGTACTTTAACAATACATTTTACTTTTGTCAAGTTCAAATACAGAAAATCTAATTGTTTACATCTTTTGGAATCGAAATGCAAACTAACGGACATTTCTACCCCGGAAATTCAAAACGATGAAGACATTTTGGTCCTCGGTCCGTGTGTTGTGGACATTTCTGGAATTGTGGCGTGCCACCTGGGCCTTCTCAGCCGCGTCCTGCACGTCTTCATTAGCGTTTGAGTGTCTTTCTGCGACAGTGAAACCGGACCTGTTCTCCTCAGGCCCCCTGGACACCCGTCCCCTCCGCTTGGGCCCCGGACCCAAGCGCCGTCGGCCCTTTGTCCGGGTCGATGTCCAAAGCGGCGGAGGAAGTGCTGACAGGCTGAAGGAGGAATCTGATCTGACCCTTTCTCCTCTCGGTCGCTCATCTCCTCTGTCCTCCTGTCCTCTTCTGTCCTCATGTCCTCCTCTGTCCTCCTGTCCTCCTCTGTCCTTGTGTCCTCATCTCCTCTGTCCTTGTGTCCTCATCTCCTCTGTCCTCATCTCCTCTGTCCTTGTGTCCTCCTCTGTCCTTGTGTCCTCATCTCCTCTGTCCTCATGTCCTCCTCTGTCCTCGTGTCCTCTTCTGTCCTCATGTCCTCCTCTGTCCTCGTGTCCTCCTCTGTCCTTGTGTCCTCATCTCCTCTGTCCTTGTGTCCTCCTCTGTCCTTGTGTCCTCATCTCCTCTGTCCTCGTGTCCTCCTCTGTCCTCGTGTCCTCCTCTGTCCTTGTGTCCTCATCTCCTCTGTCCTTGTGTCCTCATCTCTTCTGTCCTCGTGTCCTCCTCTGTCCTCGTGTCCTCCTCTGTCCTTGTGTCCTCATCTCCTCTGTCCTCATGCCCTCCTCTGTCCTCGTGTCCTCCTCTGTCCTCGCGTCCTCATCTCCTCTGTCCTTGTGTCCTCATCTCCTCTGTCCTCATGTCCTCCTCTGTCCCTGTGTCCTCATCTCCTCTGTCCTTGTGTCCTCATCTCCTCTGTCCTCATGTCCTCCTCTGTCCTCGTGTCCTCCTCTGTCCTTGTGTCCTCATCTCCTCTGTCCTTGTGTCCTCATCTCCTCTGTCCTCATGTCCTCCTCTGTCCTTGTGTCCTCATCTCCTCTGTCCTCATGTCCTCTGTCCTTGTGTCCTCATCTCCTCTGTCCTCGTGTCCTCATCTCCTCTGTCCTTGTGTCCTCCTCTGTCCTTGTGTCCTCATCTCCTCTGTCCTCGTGTCCTCCTCTGTCCTTGTGTCCTCATCTCCTCTGTCCTTGTGTCCTCATCTCCTCAGTCCTCATGTCCTCTGTCCTTGTGTCCTCATCTCCTCTGTCCTCGTGTCCTCATCTCCTCTGTCCTTGTGTCCTCATCTCCTCTGTCCTCGTGTCCTCCTCTGTCCTCGTGTCCTCCTCTGTCCTCATGTCCTCCTCTGTCCTTGTGTCCTCATCTCCTCTGTCCTTGTGTCCTCATCTCCTCTGTCCTCATGTCCTCTGTCCTTGTGTCCTCATCTCCTCTGTCCTCGTGTCCTCATCTCCTCTGTCCTTGTGTCCTCATCTCCTCTGTCCTCGTGTCCTCCTCTGTCCTCGTGTCCTCCTCTGTCCTCGTGTCCTCCTCTGTCCTCGTGTCCTCCTCTGTCCTTGTGTCCTCATCTCCTCTGTCCTCGTGTCCTCCTCTGTCCTCATGTCCTCCTCTGTCCTCATGTCCTCCTCTGTCCTCGTGTCCTCCTCTGTCCTTGTGTCCTCATCTCCTCTGTCCTTGTGTCCTCATCTCCTCTGTCCTTGTGTCCTCATCTCCTCTGTCCTTGTGTCCTCATCTCCTCATAGAGTAGATACTTTCAGTCGTATGCACAGACTTTGATGATTCGGTCATTACAGGTGATTTCAATGTGCATGTGGATAATATTTGTGACGCTAATGAGCTCGATGTTGTCCTTGAAACTTTGGAGAAATGATGATTGTGTCAGGCACAGAAAAGTGCCACTGGCCGAACGGAAAAGTCAAAGCTCCAGGTTCAAAAAGAGATTTATAAAGAGAAGCTGAACATGTACAAGCTCATTTTATGTAGAACTAGGGAAGGATATTTTTCTGAAATTATTGGAAGCTGCAGTAACAAGTCCAGTAACGTATACAGTAACGTGTCCTGTTGCCACAGTAACAGACAAACCCTCCAGCTCAGTTGCCGTTAGAACTCATTTCCACATCAAGTGTAATGAGTTCATATTATTCTTTAATGACAAAGTTCAGGGCATTAAAAATGCTATAAATCCCACAATGGAAAAAATTACCCTAAAACCACCAAGACACTTAGAGCTAACTCACTTTGCACCAGTAACTGACAAAACTGTCCATGAGATCATCACCAGTCTGAGTTCATCTACAGCTGCCTCCATGTGTGGGCCTCCAGGTTTCTAAAGTCTGTGCTGAACAGCTCCACTCACTCACATAGTTAAAGCTTCAATCTGGAACATTCCCAATGTCTTTGAAAACTGCGGTCATAGAGCCTCTCCTAAAGAAGAGCAGGGGTCAGGGGGAGGGGTCAGGGGGAGTGGTCATAAAGCCTCTCCTAAAGAAGAGCAGGGGTCAGGGGGAGGGGTCAGGGGGAGGGGTCATAAAGCCTCTCCTAAAGAAGAGCAGGGTCAGGGGGAGGGGTCAGGGGGAGGGGTCATAAAGCCTCTCCTAAAGAAGAGCAGGGGTCAGGGGGACGGGTCAGGGGTCAGGGGGAGTGGTCATAAAGCCTCTCCTAAAGAAGAGCAGGGGTCAGGGGGAGTGGTCATAAAGCCTCTCCTAAAGAAGAGCAGTCTTGATGCTGCAGTCCTGAGTCATGACCGGCCCATTTCTGATCTGACATAAGGTTGTTTACAACAGTCAGAGATTTCCTCTTAAGGACTAAACATGGACCGGCCTCCTGCTGGTGCCAGCGTCAGGACTAAACATGGACCGGCCTCCTGCTGGTGCCAGCGTCAGGACTAAACATGGACCGGCCTCCTGCTGGTGCCAGCGTCAGGACTAAACATGGACCGGCCTCCTGCTGGTGCCAGAGTCAGGACTAAACATGGACCGGCCTCCTGCTGGTGCCAGAGTCAGGACTAAACATGGACCGGCCTCCTGCTGGTGCCAGAGTCAGGACTAAACATGGACCGGCCTCCTGCTGGTGCCAGAGTCAGGACTAAACATTGACCGGCCTCCTGCTGGTGCCAGAGTCAGGACTAAACATGGACCGGCCTCCTGCTGGTGCCAGAGTCAGGACTAAACATTGACCGGCCTCCTGCTGGTGCCAGAGTCAGGACACAGCTGTAATAAACCGAGCGGGTCGGATCAAAACAACATATGCTCTGAATGTCTCTCCATTCTCTTCACAGCACAAGGGTCTGTTGGCAGTTTGATAACAGTGTTGTAACCTCCATTGACCCCTGCTGGTGGCCTTTGGAATGGCATCCAATTTTGTCACTGACACTTAAAATTTAAAATTAAGAGTTAATGTGATTTAATTTGAGAAGCCAACTCTCTCCTCTTACTCCTCTCTCTCTCTCTCTTTACCTCTCTCTCCCTCTCTCTCTTTCTCTCTCCCTCTCTCTCCCTCCCTCTCTCTCTCTTTCAAATCAAATCAAATCAAATCAATTTATTTTTGTAAGGCCCAAAATCACAACAACAGTTGCCTCTGAGGGCCACAGGGAGAAATGAATCAACAATGTCTGTGGTGGCGAGGGAGTCAGACAATGTCTGTGGTGGCGAGGGACGATGTCCCAGGGTCCTCTGTCCTTAGACTCTCCTTCTCGGCCAGGAAAAACTACAAAAAAAACCTCTTTGGGAAAAAAGCGTAGAAACCTGGAGGAGTTCCAGTGAAGGAGAGATCCGACTCTCACAGACGGACAGACAGAGTTTGTGAAAGTCTAAAGTGTAAACTCTTTACCTCCCTCTCTTTCTCTCTCTTTCTCTCTCTCCCTCCCTCTCTCTTTACCTCCCTCTCTTTCTCTCTTTCTCTCTCTCTTGCCCACTCACACTCCTCCGCAGACCTCGCTCGTCCAGCCTCTTCTCTCCTCGTTCTCTTTACATTATATTACATCTTCTAAATATATTATCAAAACAAGTGCATTTATTTTACTTTATTTCAAACTTACAACTTCCTTCGATGGCGTTTTGACACGTGATCGATGCATCGATCTGGTCCTGACCCGGTCCTGACCCGGTCCATGTCCTGACCCGGTCCTGACCCGGTCCATGTCCAGACCCGGTCCATGTCCAGACCCGGTCCATGTCCTGACCCGGTCCATGTCCAGACCCGGTCCTGACCCGGTCCGTGTCCAGACCCGGTCCTGACCCGGTCCATGTCCTGACCCGGTCCATGTCCAGACTGAACTGATGCTCATCAGGGCCATAATGGGATCGAAAACCGCAATAATCGAAATTCAAACATATTATATTCTATATGATCTTCATTGCAAAAAAAAAAAAAAAAAATTAATAAATATAGCCGCAAGCGGCAATGATCGGCCCTCGCTACGCCGCCGCCACGCCGCAAGAGGAGGGGGCGCTAACGCGCCCCAATTGTCCTTTTATTACGCCTACTGCTGAATCTGTGACGCTGTCACATCTTCTCCCCTTTGTTTTACCATCAAAAAGCAATTTTATTTTGAATTCTTGGCAAAATGTGCGGCTTTGCCGCACAGACACCGTGACTCTTTGAATAAAAATGTGGATAACTTTTGATGGTCCACCCCTGAAGATGAGTCTCAACAAATTTCAGGTTAATAGGGCTGACGCCCTAAGAGGAGTTTGTGAAAGTCTAAAGTGTAAACATGTTCTGGCGATTTCCCCATTGGAATAACATGGAAGGTTTCGGTCATCGTTACGGCAACGCCATAACAATTATGACATGGGTCTCATTGACTTTTTTGATGGGGATGCTAAAATTGAGTTGTGTGTCAAATTTCATATAATTTCGCAAAACTAAACATTTAACCTCCATATAAAATCTGTAGGGGGCGCTGTGGCTCCAAATTAATTTATTTCACTTCAAGTAGGTTTAGGGCAAAGAGTTTAACAACTGATTCTAATTTGACGCAATTCGGACTTTATCTGCGCAAACGGCAGAAATGTAAAATTTGGGAGATTTCTGAAATTCTTGCTACAGTTTGCGGCTTCGCCGCACAGAGACCGTGACAGGTATCAATGTAATTTGGATAACTTTTGATGTCCCACTCCTCAGTAGCATTTTCACCAAATTTCAGCTTTTTAGGGCCAACGCCCTGGGAGGAGTTCGTAAAAGTACGACGTTTGGAAAAACTCCGAAGTCATGTTTAGCCATTTTTGAAGCAATATGGCTGACATTTGGTTGGGCGGACGGCGTTGCCGTAATAATATATTTTACTTCTCTTGTCACCATCTACCTCTGCGCCAAATTTCATGATTCTACGATCAGATTTTTTATGGGTCATTTCCCATCTCTCAATGCATTTTTGGTACATTTGGGGGCGCTGACGCGCCAATTTTTTTTATTTTAGAAAAGGGAAATAGCCAGAATGTAGAGAGGCACGATTTTTAGAGGTGTGCAAATTTTTGTGACTTTTCGTCAATGTTCACTGGGTGAAAAATAGGGGGGTTGGTCCCGAGAATAAGAAGAAGAAGAAGAAAGAATATTAAAGCCGCAAGCGGAATCCAACGGCCCTCGCGGGCCGCCGGCCTTCCGACTCTGCTCTCTGCATTTTACAGAGATGGCGCTAACGCAATTGTCTAAGAACTAAGACAGCGACACATTGGACATGTACAATGCTGTGCTTAACCAGTGCAAATGAACACAAATGTCGGTCAAATGTGCAGCTCCAGCGCACAGAGACCGTGACACTTGGAATAAAAATATGGATAACTTTTGATGCTCCGCTTGTGTAGATTATTTTTCCCAAATATGAGCTTGATCGAGCTATTGCCCACAGAGGAGTTCATTAAAGTGTGAAGCATAAATGTGAACATTTCAAGGATTTGGCGTTTTTCCCATTTGTGACAGTATATTTGCAGCTCCACGGCACAGAGACCGTAGCACTTAAAATCAAAATATGGATAACTTTTGATGCCCCATTTGTGTAGATGATTTCCCCAAATATGAGCTTGATCGGGCAATCGGCCTAGGAGGAGTTGGTGAAAGTGTGAAGCGTGAAAATGTGGTCATTTTGGAGATTTCGCTGTTTTCCCATTTCTGACATATATTTGCGGGTCCGCCACACAGAGACCGTAGCACTTAGAATCAAAATATGGATAAGTTTTGATGCCCCGCTTGTGTAGATGATTTTCCCCAAATATGAGCTTGATCGGACAATCGCCCTAGGAGGAGTTTGTTAAAGTGTGAAGTGTAAAAATGTGGTGATTTGAGCGATTCTACGATTTTCCCATAAGGATAACATGGGATGTTTCTGTCAACGCTACGGTTACGCCGTACAAAATATGACTTTGGCTCTCATACTTGTATGATCAGGATGGCAAATTAGAATTTAGTGCAAAATGTCATGTCATTTGGAAAAACTCTATTGTTTATAGGCCACTCTGAAGGCCAAATAGTCAGAATTCTGGGAAACGTTTGCGGCTCCGTCGCACAGAGACCGTAAAAGTTATCCTTAAAATTTGGATAACTTTAGATGCACCACTTGTCTAGAGGACGTACACCGATTTTGAGGTTGGTGGGCAAAACGCACTAGGAGGAGTTCGTTGAAGTGTAAAACATAAAAATGTGGTAATTTGAGAGATTTTGCGGTTTTCCCATAGGGATAACATGGGAGGTTTCTGTCATCGCTACGACTACGCCGTAAAAATTTAGGCATTTTTGTGATTGGCTTTTGTGATCGGGACGGCAAAATAGAATTTTGGGTAAAGTTTAGACAATTTTGGTAAAACTAATTTTTGACCTTCAATGTTAATTTAAAGGTCACTCTGTAGGGGGCGCTATCGCGGCCATTTCAATTTTGTCAGCCTAAACTGGTCCAAACTAGAAAGTTTAACAACTGATTCAAATTTGGTCCTAATCGGACTGGTTTTGATCAAATGGGAGCAATTTTTAGATCTGCAATATTCCAAAATAAGTTGTCCAACTTTGCGGCTGCGCCGCACACAGACCGTTAAAGGTATCTCAAAAAATTGAATAACTTTAGATGCCCCACTTGTCCAGAGGACGTACGCCGATTTTGAAGTCGGTGGGCAAAACGCCCTAGGAGGAGTTCGTCAAAGTTTGACGTGAACAAAATGACTAACACAGCGTATTTTCATTTTCAAAGGAAGATGGCGGCCATAGGGTAAGTCTGGGGGCGTGGCCACAATGATTTTTTTTGTTCGTCCTCACGAGAGGAATGCGTGTCCCGAATTTCGTAGCTTTACGCCAAAGTTGACCTCGGGGCGTCTCCCATAGGCGCAATGTATTTTGACTTTTGTCGGTGGCGCTGTCGCGCCATTTTTTTACGAAAAAAAAAATGGCCCAGAAAAAATCAAATTTTTCGCCGATTCTGAATTTTGGGCAAAGTTTGGTGAGTTTTTGAGCATGTTCAGGGGGTCAAATTAGAGATCAAAAAGCAGAAGAACAAGAAAAATAAAAATAATAATATTTTTAGCAAAAACAATATAGCCGTTTCCACTATAACAACAAATTATACATCGTTTGAAAGCTCTAAGCCTTCCCGATGCCGCCATGGGGTGGAATCATCATTACGAGCGCTTACGCGCTTGTCACTCCCTATTCCGTCGGGATGCCCCGCCCACTCCCCATAGACTTCCATTAATTTGAGCAGATACAAGCATGGCCCATGCCTGCGGCATGGATTCTCGCATACGGGACAATGCCAGGAGGGTTTTTGAAGGAATGCAGCGCTTCGCGCTGCTGTTGTCAACAATTAGACCACACAAACACTCACACACACACACACACACACACACACACACAAACACACACACACACAAACACACACACTCACACACACACACACACACACACAAACACACTCACACAAACACACACACACACAAACACACACACACACACACAAACACACACACACACAAACACACACACTCACACACACACACACACACAAACACACTCACACAAACACACACACACACAAACAAACACACACACACACACACACACAAACACACTCACACACACACACACAAACACACACACACACACACACAAACACACTCACACACACACACACACACACACAAACACACACACACAAACACACTCACACACACACACACACACACACACAAACACACTCACAAAAACACTCACACACACACACACACACAAACACACACACACACACAAACACACACACACACAAACACACTCACACACACACAAACACACACACAAACACTCACACACACACACAAACACACACACTCACACACACACACAAACACACACACACACACACAAACACACACACACACAAACACACACACAAACACACACACACACACACAAACACACACAAAGAAACACAAACACACACCACACACACAAACACACACACACACAAACACACAAACACACAAACACACTCACACACACACACACAGACACAAACACTCACACACACACACAAACACACACACTCACACACACACACAAACACACACACACACACAAACACACACACACAAACACACACACACAAACACACAAACACAAACACACACAAACAAACACAAACACACACCACACACACAAACACACACACACACAAACACACAAACACACAAACACACTCACACACACACACACACACAAACACACAAACACACTCACACACACAAACACACACACAAACACACACACACACAAACACACAAACACACAAACACACTCACACACACACACACACACAAACACACAAACACACTCACACACACAAACACACACACAAACACACACACTCACACACACACAGATCTGTTTTACACACCGCCGTAAATGACCCTACTCCGCTCCATCCATTATTCATCATTCACAATTAATTATGAAACAATGTGTAACCTTACACCCGGCGCCGCGCTGCTGTTGCCTGGCGACCGTGACCCATATTAAACACCATTACAGACGCTGGAAACAAGAGGGCCACACGCTGTATTTAACCTATATTTAACCTATATTTAACCTATATTTGTACTTATTTATCTTGAAAACAACATGGACACATTCGCTCGAATCACAATTAACACACAGTCATTAAAGGTGCATTATGTCACTTTTCTATTGATGTCATCGGAAGGTTCCTCAGTACAAAACTTTATTTTAAATTGTTTATTGCTCTGACAGTTCCAGTATTTCAGGTAAATTTAACGCTGAAATAAAACTATTGTAAACTTTGACCCGTGTTTTCCTCTTGTGTGTGTTTTGCTGTAGAAGTGTGTGTTGTGCTGTAGAAGTGTGTGTTGTGCTGTAGAAGTGTGTGTTGTGCTGTAGAAGTGTGTGTTGTGCTGTAGAAGTGTGTGTTGTGCTGTAGAAGTGTGTGTTGTGCTGTAGAAGTGTGTTTTGTGCTGTAGAAGTGTGTGTTGTGCTGTAGAAGTGTGTGTTGTGCTGTAGAAGTGTGTGTTGTGCTGTAGAAGTGTGTGTTGTGCTGTAGAAGTGTGTGTTGTGCTGTAGAAGTGTGTTTTGTGCTGTAGAAGTGTGTGTTGTGCTGTAGAAGTGTGTGTTGTGCTGTAGAAGTGTGTGTTGTGCTGTAGAAGTGTGTGTTGTGCTGTAGAAGTGTGTGTTGTGCTGTAGAAGTGTGTGTTGTGCTGTAGAAGTGTGTTTTGTGCTGTAGAAGTGTGTGTTGTGCTGTAGAAGTGTGTGTTGTGCTGTAGAAGTGTGTGTTTTGCTGTAGAAGTGTGTTTTGTGCTGTAGAAGTGTGTGTTGTGCTGTAGAAGTGTGTGTTGTGCTGTAGAAGTGTGTGTTGTGCTGTAGAAGTGTGTGTTGTGCTGTAGAAGTGTGTGTTGTGCTGTAGAAGTGTGTGTTGTGCTGTAGAAGTGTGTGTTGTGCTGTAGAAGTGTGTGTTGTGCTGTAGAAGTGTGTTTTGTGCTGTAGAAGTGTGTGTTGTGCTGTAGAAGTGTGTGTTTTGCTGTAGAAGTGTGTGTTGTGCTGTAGAAGTGTGTGTTGTGCTGTAGAAGTGTGTGTTTTGCTGTAGAAGTGTGTTTTGTGCTGTAGAAGTGTGTGTTGTGCTGTAGAAGTGTGTGTTGTGCTGTAGAAGTGTGTGTTGTGCTGTAGAAGTGTGTTTTGTGCTGTAGAAGTGTGTGTTGTGCTGTAGAAGTGTGTGTTTTGCTGTAGAAGTGTGTTTTGTGCTGTAGAAGTGTGTGTTGTGCTGTAGAAGTGTGTGTTGTGCTGTAGAAGTGTGTGTTGTGCTGTAGAAGTGTGTTTTGTGCTGTAGAAGTGTGTGTTGTGCTGTAGAAGTGTGTGTTGTGCTGTAGAAGTGTGTTTTGTGCTGTAGAAGTGTGTGTTGTGCTGTAGAAGTGTGTTTTGTGCTGTAGAAGTGTGTTTTGTGCTGTAGAAGTGTGTGTTGTGCTGTAGAAGTGTGTGTTGTGCTGTAGAAGTGTGTGTTGTGCTGTAGAAGTGTGTGTTGTGCTGTAGAAGTGTGTTTTGTGCTGTAGAAGTGTGTTTTGTGCTGTAGAAGTGTGTTTTGTGCTGTAGAAGTGTGTGTTGTGCTGTAGAAGTGTGTGTTGTGCTGTAGAAGTGTGTGTTGTGCTGTAGAAGTGTGTTTTGTGCTGTAGAAGTGTGTGTTGTGCTGTAGAAGTGTGTGTTGTGCTGTAGAAGTGTGTGTTGTGCTGTAGAAGTGTGTTTTGTGCTGTAGAAGTGTGTGTTGTGCTGTAGAAGTGTGTTTTGTGCTGTAGAAGTGTGTTTTGTGCTGTAGAAGTGTGTGTTGTGCTGTAGAAGTGTGTGTTGTGCTGTAGAAGTGTGTGTTGTGCTGTAGAAGTGTGTGTTGTGCTGTAGAAGTGTGTGTTGTGCTGTAGAAGTGTGTGTTGTGCTGTAGAAGTGTGTGTTGTGCTGTAGAAGTGTGTTTTGTGCTGTAGAAGTGTGTGTTGTGCTGTAGAAGTGTGTGTTTTGCTGTAGAAGTGTGTGTTGTGCTGTAGAAGTGTGTGTTGTGCTGTAGAAGTGTGTGTTGTGCTGTAGAAGTGTGTGTTGTGCTGTAGAAGTGTGTGTTTTGCTGTAGAAGTGTGTTTTGTGCTGTAGAAGTGTGTGTTGTGCTGTAGAAGTGTGTGTTTTGCTGTAGAAGTGTGTGTTGTGCTGTAGAAGTGTGTGTTGTGCTGTAGAAGTGTGTGTTGTGCTGTAGAAGTGTGTGTTGTGCTGTAGAAGTGTGTGTTGTGCTGTAGAAGTGTGTGTTGTGCTGTAGAAGTGTGTGTTGTGCTGTAGAAGTGTGTGTTGTGCTGTAGAAGTGTGTTTTGTGCTGTAGAAGTGTGTGTTGTGCTGTAGAAGTGTGTTTTGTGCGGTAGAAGTGTGTGTTGTGCTGTAGAAGTGTGTTTTGTGCTGTAGAAGTGTGTGTTTCTTCTGCGAAAAGCTCCTTTCATCAAGATCACGAGATGTAAACAAGTGCTCCTCCTGAATTATGCAGAGACTCGGCCGCTAACGCGGCTAATGCTAACAGGGATCGCTAATGGACCACACCGCAAGAACCGCCCCTCAACACCCGCCCCCACTGCACTGCAAAACACAGAGGGAAAAGAGCTGTAAGGGATCATCTCCACCATGTGGATTAAGTAAACAAACATGCGACAGGTGACATTATTTGGAGAGTTCATAACTTCTAAATATAAACTTACCAAAGGATGTTCAGGGATGTTCACTAGAGGTGAGCAGGTCTATCAAGCTACTATCGTTTTATCAACGCGTAAAATTTGATGTGAAGCCAGACTTAAGTCTTTTGAGGGGGGAGGGGGTCCAGAGAGAGACAAAAAAAATTACGTCTTTTCAGCTTCAACCCATTTTGAGATGATCCCTAACTGCACTGCAAAACACAGAGGGAAAAGAGCTCGAACTTGTAATGGAAAATAGGTCATGACAAAGGAGACATGGAACTCTCCCGCTGTTCACGATGTTCTGAAGTCCTCTGGGCGTGGCCTTCGTCGCTCGGGGGTTTGTGAGGTCTGCCAGCCTCATGCCTCCCGCCGCTCAGTCGTTATCTGCCACGCCTCCCGCCGCTCAGTCGTTATCTGCCGGCGGGAAAAGGCACTTCCACTTCTGCTTTGCACATGTTGTTTTTGGTGCAAATCTTTTCAGTGACAGGAACAACATATGCGTCCAGCGAGGGCACTTCCTGTCGTAGGTTACACTGTTAAAAGAGATCGTCTAAACCAGGGGCGTCCAAACCTTTTCCACCGAGGGCCACATTTTGAAACTTATACGGAACAGTGGGCCACAAAAACAACAATGTTGAATTTGTCGAATGGAAAGTGAATCATTAGAAATGTTGCATTTGACATCGTTTGGATGAGCCTTACATACATTAATATCAGGTTTGTATAACTTCAAAATGTAAAAATTTACAGCAAAAAAATCTACTATTTGTTGTTTAGACCAACTATACAGGAAGCCGGAGGGCCAACAAAAATTGGTCGGAGGGCCGCATTTGGCCCCCGGGCCGCAGTTTGGACACCCCTGGTCTAGATGAATGACGGTCATGTAGTTTGCACACAAAAAGTAAATAAATGAGTGTTACATAAATGATTAAAACCCGGGTGCTTAACGTTTTAGCAAAATTATATAAATATAAAACAGAGTAAGTCATTCATAAAAAGCCAAAGCCACAGAAATGTTGTCAAAACGTTAAATGTTCAAATCGTGAGTCGTTTGCTGCCTGTGGGTCATTTTGAACAGTGTTGGGAGACTCCAGCGCCGGAGCCTGGAGGGAGGGGCCGCCACGCACCGTGTGACCAGACTGGACTTCCTTCCTGGTCGGCCTGAGAAGCAGGAAGTAGTGCTACGTTATTGGGACTAACAGGAAATGCAGAGGTCTTCAGGAGGGCTTTGCTACCGCGGCGCGTTACCGCGGCAGCCGCGCAACGGGCAGAAGAGACCGCCCTTTTTCAAGGTTTCCAGGAGAACAGAAAATGCACTTCATCGTAGACGTGACAGGAAGTGTTTTTAGGCAGTGAAAATGGCTGTCAGGGGCCGAGGAGTTGTGCTTTGAGGCCGTCGATACAGAGGCAAATCAGAGGCGCATATCAGAGGCGCATAGATGATCTTTGTGTAAATCTGACGGGAAAAAACGCAAAATTTAGCTAGAAAATCAATCAAATTTGTGACATTTTAAAGATGGCAAATTTGTGACTTTTCTCAAATATTTTCTTTGTTTATCTGATTCCGGGGCCTCTCTCAGGTTCTGTAGGAACCTTTTTCGGTGCCAGTCCCCATTTGAAGCACGTTCACACCGAGTAGGAACCAGGGTCTGGGGCCACACTTTGGGGACTTCTTTAGCTCTTGGACCAGGAACCTTTTGGTGCCACAAATACATTTACAACACGGCTTTTGGTGGAAAATAGTTTGAATAAATTCTCAGACTTAGACAAACTTCACTGATGATAAAAAATGACAAGAACAAGCCCCAGTTTAGACCTGGTTTAGTCCTACGTTCAGGCCTGGTTTAGACCTGGTTTAGTCCTACGTTCAGGCCTGTTTTAGACCTGTTTTAGTCCTGGTTTAGTCCTACGTTCAGGCCTGGTTTAGACCTGGTTTAGTCCTACGTTCAGGCCTGTTTTAGTCCTGGTTTAGTCCTACGTTCAGGCCTGGTTTGGACCTGGTTTAGTCCTACGTTCAGGCCTGGTTTGGACCTGGTTTAGTCCTACGTTCAGGCCTGTTTTAGTCCTGGTTTAGTCCTACGTTCAGGCCTGGTTTAGACCTGGTTTAGTCCTACGTTCAGGCCTGGTTTAGACCTGGTTTAGTCCTACGTTCAGACCTGGTTTTGTCCTGGTTTAGTCCTACGTTCAGGCCTGGTTTAGACCTGGTTTAGTCCTACGTTCAGGCCTGGTTTAGACCTGGTTTAGACCTGGTTTAGTCCTACGTTCAGGCCTGTTTTAGTCCTGGTTTAGTCCTACGTTCAGGCCTGGTTTAGACCTGGTTTAGTCCTACGTTCAGGCCTGGTTTAGACCTGGTTTAGTCCTACGTTCAGGCCTGGTTTAGTCCTGGTTTAGTCCTACGTTCAGGCCTGGTTTAGACCTGGTTTAGTCCTACGTTCAGGCCTGTTTTAGACCTGTTTTAGTCCTGGTTTAGTCCTACGTTCATTCCTACGTTCAGGCCTGTTTTAGTCCTGGTTTAGTCCTACGTTCAGGCCTGGTTTAGTCCTGGTTTAGTCCTACGTTCAGGCCTGTTTTAGACCTGTTTTAGTCCTGGTTTAGTCCTACGTTCAGGCCTGGTTTAGACCTGGTTTAGTCCTACGTTCAGGCCTGTTTTAGTCCTGGTTTAGTCCTACGTTCAGGCCTGGTTTGGACCTGGTTTAGTCCTACGTTCAGGCCTGGTTTGGACCTGGTTTAGTCCTACGTTCAGGCCTGTTTTAGTCCTGGTTTAGTCCTACGTTCAGGCCTGGTTTAGACCTGGTTTAGTCCTACGTTCAGGCCTGGTTTAGACCTGGTTTAGTCCTACGTTCAGACCTGGTTTTGTCCTGGTTTAGTCCTACGTTCAGGCCTGGTTTAGACCTGGTTTAGACCTGGTTTAGTCCTACGTTCAGGCCTGGTTTAGACCTGGTTTAGACCTGGTTTAGTCCTACGTTCAGGCCTGTTTTAGTCCTGGTTTAGTCCTACGTTCAGGCCTGGTTTAGACCTGGTTTAGTCCTACGTTCAGGCCTGTTTTAGTCCTGGTTTAGTCCTACGTTCAGGCCTGGTTTAGACCTGGTTTAGTCCTACGTTCAGGCCTGTTTTAGACCTGTTTTAGTCCTGGTTTAGTCCTACGTTCATTCCTACGTTCAGGCCTGTTTTAGTCCTGGTTTAGTCCTACGTTCAGGCCTGGTTTAGTCCTGGTTTAGTCCTACGTTCAGGCCTGTTTTAGTCCTGGTTTAGTCCTGGTTTAGTCCTACGTTCAGGCCTGGTTTAGACCTGGTTTAGTCCTACGTTCAGGCCTGTTTTAGTCCTGGTTTAGTCCTACGTTCAGGCCTGGTTTGGACCTGGTTTAGTCCTACGTTCAGGCCTGGTTTGGACCTGGTTTAGTCCTAGGTTCAGGCCTGTTTTAGTCCTGGTTTAGTCCTACGTTCAGGCCTGGTTTAGACCTGGTTTAGTCCTACGTTCAGGCCTGGTTTAGACCTGGTTTAGTCCTACGTTCAGACCTGGTTTTGTCCTGGTTTAGTCCTACGTTCAGGCCTGGTTTAGACCTGGTTTAGACCTGGTTTAGTCCTACGTTCAGGCCTGGTTTAGACCTGGTTTAGTCCTACGTTCAGGCCTGTTTTAGTCCTGGTTTAGTCCTACGTTCAGGCCTGGTTTAGACCTGGTTTAGTCCTACGTTCAGGCCTGGTTTAGACCTGGTTTAGTCCTACGTTCAGGCCTGTTTTAGTCCTGGTTTAGTCCTACGTTCAGGCCTGGTTTAGACCTGGTTTAGTCCTACGTTCAGGCCTGTTTTAGTCCTGGTTTAGTCCTACGTTCAGGCCTGGTTTAGACCTGGTTTAGTCCTACGTTCAGGCCTGGTTTAGACCTGGTTTAGTCCTACGTTCAGGCCTGGTTTAGACCTGGTTTAGACCTGGTTTAGTCCTACGTTCAGGCCTGTTTTAGTCCTGGTTTAGTCCTACGTTCAGGCCTGTTTTAGTCCTGGTTTAGTCCTACGTTCAGGCCTGGTTTAGACCTGGTTTAGTCCTACGTTCAGGCCTGTTTTAGACCTGTTTTAGTCCTGGTTTAGTCCTACGTTCATTCCTACGTTCAGGCCTGTTTTAGTCCTGGTTTAGTCCTACGTTCAGACCTGTTTTAGTCCTGGTTTAGTCCTACGTTCATTCCTACGTTCAGGCCTGTTTTAGTCCTGGTTTAGTCCTACGTTCAGGCCTGTTTTAGTCCTGGTTTAGTCCTACGTTCAGACCTGTTTTAGTCCTGGTTTAGTCCTACGTTCATTCCTACGTTCAGGCCTGTTTTAGTCCTGGTTTAGTCCTACGTTCAGGCCTGTTTTAGTCCTGGTTTAGTCCTACGTTCAGGCCTGGTTTAGACCTGGTTTAGTCCTACGTTCAGGCCTGTTTTAGACCTGTTTTAGTCCTGGTTTAGTCCTACGTTCAGGCCTGTTTTAGTCCTGGTTTAGTCCTACGTTCAGGCCTGTTTTAGTCCTGGTTTAGTCCTGGTTTAGCCCTGGTTTGGTTCCTGAGCCGTGCCGAGTCAAACTCGTCTCATCCAGATCAGAGCCTCAGCCGGACCCCAAGCACCAGGTTGCCTTGGGAACCTGTCATTAGCCCCCCTTTTTTAAACCGGGTCCTGCCAAAGCCCATCCCCCCTCCGTGTATACACACTATATACACTATATGCACTAAATATACACAATACACACTATATACACTAAATATACACTATACACACTATATACACACTATACACACATTATATACACATTATAAACACACTATATATACACTATATACACATTATATACTATATACACAATACACACTATATACACTATACACACTATACACACTATATACACTATATACACACTATATACACTAAATATACACTATACACACTATATACACACTATACACACATTATATACACATTATATATACACTATATACACATTATATACTATATACACAATACACACTATATACACTATATGCACTAAATATACACAATACACACTATATACACTATACACACTATATACACTATATACACACTATAGACACTAAATATACACTATACACACTATATACACACTATACAAACATTATATACACATTATATACACACTATATATACACTATATACACATTATATACTATATGCACTAAATACACACTATACACACTATATACACTATATACACCATATACACTATACACAATAAATATACACAATACACACTAAATACACACTAAATACACACTATACACACTATATACACTATATACACCATATACACTATACACAATAAATATACACAATACACACTAAATATACACTAAATACACACTATACACACTATATACACTAAATACACACTATATACACTATACACACTATATACTATATACACACTATATACACTATACACACTATATACACTATATACACTAAATATACCCAATACACACTATACACACTATATACTATATACACTATACACACTATGTACTATATACACACTATATACACTATACACACTATAGACACTAAATATACACAATATACACTAAATACACTAAATATACACAATATACACTAAATACACTAGATATACACAATACACACTATATACACCAAATATACACACTACATATACACAATACACCCTAAATATACACTAGATATACATAATATACACTAGATATACACAATACATACACTATATATATAAACATTACATATACTGTAATGTATACACTATACATAATACATACACTATATGTAATGTATACACTATACACAGTACATACACTATATATACACATTACTTATACTATATGTAATGTATACACTACACAATACATACACTATATATACACATTAGTTATACTATATGTAATGTATACACTATACACAATATATACAATACATGCACAATACGTCATAAGGCGCTGGTACAGCTGGCAGCCCGGTGTAAACGCTCTCTCTTCTTTCTCACACTTATTGTGCTTTATCTCCTATATTTTGTAAATATAGTTAGTATATTTTTTCTATTTTACTGTACGATAGGGACACGCGCTGGAATAGTTTTTTAATTCAACTGTTTTTGACTTTTTTCGGCTGGATTTGAGCGTTTTTCGTTGCGTTCGTTGTGTTGTTGTGACGTGAGCTAGCTCCGAGCGAGCCCACCAGCCCCCCCCCCCGCGCCCTCCGGCCGCGCTAAAGTACGGCGTGTCGTCGGTACACGTTTATTTACACGTTTATATGAAAGAGGAACTTCACGAACGATCGGGACACGCACTGGAATCGCTTTAAATGAACTTGTTTTGACTTATTCGGCTGGATTGAGTGTTTTCGTCGTGTCGTGGCGATGTGTCTTGACTCTGAGTCCCCCGGCTCCGGCCCCGCCCCCCGGCTCCGGCCCCGCCCCCCGGCTCCGGCCCCGCCCCCCGGCCGGCGCCGTACCGCGTTTCCACAAAGGAGGAACTCATGAAACTGCGGAGAACAGTCGTCTTACCCGGAGATCGTCACGTTATCCCGTCGCAATACTGACCTAACCTAATACTGATGTGCAATTCTGTCATATGTGCAATTACTGTGAAATTCATGTGCAGTCTATGTGCTGTCGTGACACATATTCATGTGCAATTACTGTCGGGATCACATGCAATGGTATTTATGTATTTATTTGTCTATGGGAGTTTTTATTTATTTATAGGAGATCTTCTACTGAAAGTGTTTTTCAGACTTCCTATAAGTGATCTGTTCTTCTGTATCTACCTCTGTATCTACCTGCGTTGCACCAATGAAATTTCCCCATGTGGGACAATAAAGGAATATCTTATCTTAATATCTTATACATACACTATATATACACATTACTTATACTATATATAATGTATACACTAAACAAACACAAACCGTAGTGTTTGAATCAGAGCGTCTCATTCGAGCTTCAGAAGAAAAACAAACAATTGTAAAACAGTAGAAACGCCACAATTTCAATCTAAATGTGAATATAAATAATATAAACATATATTTTGTTGTGTAATTATTGCCACAAACGGATAAAAAGGTGACGCAGCGTGATATTTACTCCGAACATAATATTCTAATCTTATGTTACGTGATGGAGTTTATATATAATGCTTTATTGTCTAATTTAGTTTGTAAAATTATAACAAAACAACATCAAAACCTGTTTAAAATATCTAGAAAAAATAAATGGGATGAATTTGTGTTGTAATAACTTAGATTGGTTTATGTTTTTGCAGTGTATAAGAGGGCGTGTCTGTCACTTTGGCCCAAAACCACTCACGATTTTAACTTTGTAAATGTCCAAAATCCCCCAAAGTCTGTTTTGATTTCTGAGACATGGATTAAAACTCGAGCGGAGGAAAGTCTGTGTTTTTCTTTTGATATGAAATGTTTTAGAGGTAAATGATAAAGCTCTTCTGTCCAGTATTTGACTTTAGATGAATATTGTTTAGTCTACACAGCCTCAGAAGCCACTTATGATGGTGAAAACACGGGCTCTGCCGCCTCCTGCTGGTCACCAGTGGAAACGCACCACGTCTTACACAACGATATTCTCTATTTCTGAGCAGCAAGAAACAACTTTTAGTCATAATTGTATTTTATTTGCATATTTGTCTAATTTCTCTTACAATTTTGTTCACTTCAAAAGATAAACTAAATGCAAAAATAAATGTCTGTTGACGTTTGACACTAGGACAATGGTTCTTAACCTTTATGGTCATAAAACATAGGTTTATATTTTACAAAATGAACCGAGCACCGAGCACTTTGTTCAAAGAACAAAATCATCAAAACATGATTTTCACAGAAAAACAAAAACATAATAATGAATATTTGAGTGTGACTTTCAGACCAGTTCAGAAACAAAGTCTGTTCCTTTTTTTAATCCTCATGTCCAGCGTCCTCAAAGGATCAATTATATTATATATGATATTATGTATGAATATATATTAATTATTAAAATATTATATTATATTATAGTGTCAAGTCAAATAGCCCAGCCCTACTCCTCATGTCTCTCCTCACTCTTCTCTCCCACGCCGCTATTTTCTTTACTTCATTTCTGGTCCAAGTAGGCTCTCTCCAATCTAGCCAGCAGAGGGGGCCCTATGCAGCAGAGGGGGCCCTAGCCAGCAGAGGGGGCCCTAGGCAGCAGAGGGGGCCCTAGCCAGCAGATGGGGCCCTATGCAGCAGAGGGGGCCCTATGCAGCAGAGGGGGCCCTATGCAGCAGAGGGGGCCCTATGCAGCAGAGGGGGCCCTATGCAGCAGATGGGGCCCTAGGCAGCAGATGGTGGCTCAGGTGTGCAGGGCACAGGTCAAACACATGGATGATCAGGAGAAAACACAGATGCCCTGGTGAGTGGATTTGCTTTGTAAAAATAGATTTATTTCAACTTAAACCTGCTCAAAAGTATTTCATTTGGTTGGAGCCGTTACCTTTTCTAACTGTAGAAGTAAAGTCGAGATCATTTTGGCCTCATCTTAGGTTTAGCAGCTTTTAAACTGAATAATTATTTGCATTGAACATTTTCATTTATATTTAAGATGAGACGTTTATGTAATGGAATATTGTATTTCATGTTTAATGTTGGGGATAGTTATTAACCTAAAATCATTTGATCGGGTTGTGGAACTACTTGGAACAATGTATTTGTTTATTCATTAAAAACTAGTTTAGTTAATTGTTTAAAACCCATTAAAGTCAGCATTGATATTAGTGGATGAATTCCTATTTTATGGTTTGGAAATTAAAAACATTAAAATGATTAAAAAATATTAAAAGACCATATTATTTCTGTATAAAATGTTTAAAAGATAACAGTAATTAAGTGCCTTATTTTTGCATTTGTTTAAGGTTTTTGACCTGCTTCTGCTGTAACGGAATGAAAGTTTGAAGCTAAGTTAAGACTTGCGTCTCTTTCCTGGGTCTTTCAAGTTGGACCAGCGTTCATCCAGTAGAAACTTGACAGTCAAAAAACCACATATAAACTTGACATAGAGTAGTTATAGAAAAGGACAAGGGAAATGGCCCCAGATGCTGACCTTTTGGCCCTTTTGGGCCCAGGCTGGAGCCGTGTCTTAGCCCAGATATAAGAGCATCGATGCAGGCGCCTGGTCCTTTTGGCCCTGTTGGGATCAGGCTGGAGCCAAAACTTAGCCCAGAAAGGAGGGCTTTGATACAGGCTCGACTCAAGGGCCTTTTCCGTGGTCCTTTTGGCCTGCTCAAATCAATGGAAGTCTATGGGGAGTGGGCGGGGCATCCCGACGGAATAGGGAGTGACGAGCGCGTCAGCGCTCGTAATGATGATTCCACCCCATGACGGCATCGGGAAGGCTTAGAGCTTTCAAACGATGTATAATTTGTTGTTATAGAAAAAACGGCTATATTGTTTTTGCTAAAAATATTATTATTTTTATTATTAGGCCCGAGCCCCAGCAGGGCGGAGGGCCTATTGCTCCCGCAACGCTGCCGAAGGCAGCGTTGCAACTGTCTGACCAAACATGCGGGCGCAGCCCGCATGTTTGGTGCCCCGTCGCCCCTGGCAAGTACAGTGAACTAGCCCATGCCGAAGGCATGGATCATGCATACTTACTCCTGCTACGCCCATTCACTAATTGTTGACAACAGCAGCGCGAAGCGCTGCATTCCTCCAAAAACCCTCCTGGCATTGTCCCGTACGCGAAAATCCATGCCGCAGGCATGGGCCATGCTTGTATCTGCTCAAATCAATGGAAGTCTATGGGGAGTGGGCGGGGCATCCCGACGGAATAGGGAGTGACGAGCGCGTAAGCGCTCGTAATGATGATTCCACCCCATGGCGGCATCGGGAAGGCTTAGAGCTTTCAAACGATGTATAATTTGTTGTTATAGTGGAAACGGCTATATTGTTTTTGCTAAAAATATTATTATTTTTAGGCCCGAGCCCCAGCAGGGGGAGGGCCTATTGCTCCCGCAACGCTGCCGAAGGCAGCGTTGCAACTGTCTGACCAAACATGCGGGCGCAGCCCGCATGTTTGGTACCCCGTCGCCCCTGGCAAGTACAGTGAACTAGCCCATGCCGAAGGCATGGATCATGCATACTTACTCCTGCTATGACAGAAATAGTCAACAATTAGTGAATGGGCGTAGCCCATTCACTAATTGTTGACAACAGCAGCGCGAAGCGCTGCATTCCTCCAAAAACCCTCCTGGCATCGTCCCGTACGCGAGAATCCATGCCGCAGGCATGGGCCATGCTTGTATCTGCTCAAATCAATGGAAGTCTATGGGGAGTGGGCGGAGCATCTCGACGGAATAGGGACTGACGAGCGCGTAAGCGCTCGTAATGATGATTCCACCCCATGGCGGCATCGGGAAGGCTTAGAGCTTTCAAACGATGTATAATTTGTTGTTATAGTGAAAACGGCTATATTGTTTTTGCTAAAAATATTATTATTATTATTATTATTATTATTTTTCTTGTTCTTCTTCAGCGCTTTGAACTCTAATTTGACCCCCTGAACATGCTCAAAAACTCACCAAACTTTGCCCAAAATTCAAAATCGGCGAAAAATTTTGTTTTTTCTGGGCCATTTTTTTTTTCGTTAAAAAATGGCGCGACAGCGCCACCGACAAAAGTCAAAATACATTGCGCCTATGGGAGACGCCCCGAGGTCAACTTTGTCGTAAAGCTACGAAATTCGGGACACGCATTCCTCTCGTGAGGACAAAAAAAAAAAATCATTGTGGCCACGCCCCCAGACTTACCCTATGGCTGCCATCTTCCTTTGAAAATGAAAACACGCTGTGTTAGCCATTTTGTTCACGTCAAACTTTGACGAACTCCTCCTAGGGCGTTTTGCCCACCGACTTCAAAATCGGCGTACGTCCTCTGGATAAGTGGGGCATCTAAAGTTATTCAATTTTTTGAGATACCTTTTACGGTCTGTGTGCGGCGCAGCCGCAAAGTTGGACAACTTATTTTGGAATATTGCAGATCTAAAAATTGCTCCCATTTGATCAAAAAGAGTCCGATTAGGACCAAATTTGAATCAGTTCTTAAACTTTCTAGTTTGGACCAGTTTATGATGACAAAATTGAAATGGGCGCGATAGCGCCCCCTACAGAGTGACCTTTAAATTAACATTGAAGGTCAAAAATTAGTTTTACCAAAATTGTCTAAACTTTACCCAAAATTCTATTTTGCCGTCCCGATCACAAAAGCCAATCACAAAAATGCCTTATTTTTTACGGCGTAGTCGTAGCGATGACAGAAACCTTCCATGTTATCCCTATGGGAAAACCACCAAATCTCTCAAATTACCACATTTTTATGTTTTACACTTTAACGAAGTCCTCCTAGTGCGTTTTGCCCACCAACCTCAAAATCGGTGTACGTCCTCTAGACAAGTAGTGCATCTAAAGTTATCCAAATTTTAAGGATAACTTTTACGGTCTCTGTGCGACGGAGCCGCAAACGTTTCCCAGAATTCTGACTATTTGGCCTTCAGAGTGGCCTATAAACAATAGAGTTTTTCCAAATGACATGACATTTTGCACTAAATTCTAATTTGCCATCCTGATCATACAAGTATGAGAGCCAAAGTCATATTTTGTACGGCGTAACCGTAGCGTTGACAGAAACATCCCATGTTATCCTTATGGGAAAATCGTAGAATCGCTCAAATCACCACATTTTTACACTTCACACTTTAACAAACTCCTCCTAGGGCGATTGTCCGATCAAGCTCATATTTGGGGAAAATCATCTACACAAGCGGGCCATCAAAACTTACCCATATTTTGATTCTAAGTGCTACGGTCTCTGTGTGGCGGACCCGCAAATATATGTCAGAAATGGGAAAACAGCGAAATCTCTAAAATGACCACATTTTCACGCTTCACACTTTCACCAACTCCTCCTAGGCCGATTGCCCGATCAAGCTCATATTTGGGGAAATCATCTACACAAATGGGGCATCAAAAGTTATCCATATTTTGATTTTAAGTGCTACGGTCTCTGTGCCGTGGAGCTGCAAATATACTGTCACAAATGGGAAAAACGCCAAATCCTTGAAATGTTCACATTTATGCTTCACACTTTAATGAACTCCTCTGTGGGCAATAGCTCGATCAAGCTCATATTTGGGAAAAATAATCTACACAAGCGGAGCATCAAAAGTTATCCATATTTTTATTCCAAGTGTCACGGTCTCTGTGCGCTGGAGCTGCACATTTGACCGACATTTGTGTTCATTTGCACTGGTTAAGCACAGCATTGTACATGTCCAATGTGTCGCTGTCTTAGTTCTTAGATAATTGCGTTAGCGCCATCTCTGTAAAATGCAGAGAGCAGAGTCGGAAGGCCGGCGGCCCGCGAGGGCCGTTGGATGCCGCTTGCGGCTTTAATTTTTCTTGTTCTTCTTCAGCGCTTTGATCTCTAATTTGACCCCCTGAACATGCTCAAAAACTCACCAAACTTTGCCCAAAATTCAGAATCGGCGAAAAATTTTATTTTTTCTGGGCCATTTTTTTTTCCGTTAAAAAATGGCGCGACAGCGCCACCGACAAAAGTCAAAATACATTGCGCCTATGGGAGACGCCCCGAGGTCAACTTTGGCGTAAAGCTACGAAATTCGGGACACGCATTCCTCTCGTGAGGATAAACAAAAAAAATCATTGTGGCCACGCCCCCAAACTTACCCTATGGCCGCCATCTTCCTTTGAAAATGAAAACAAGCTGAGTTAGCCATTTTGTTTACGTCAAACTTTGACGAACTCCTCCTAGGGCGTTTTGCCCACCGACTTCAAAATCGGCGTACGTCCTCTGGACAAGTGGGGCATCTAAAGTTATTCAATTTTTTGAGATACCTTTTACGGTCTGTGTGCGGCGCAGCCGCAAAGTTGGACAACTTATTTTGGAATATTGCAGGTCTAAAAATTGCTCCCATTTGATCAAAACCAGTCCGATTAGGACCAAATTTGAATCAGTTGTTAAACTTTCTAGTTTGGACCAGTTTAGGCTGACAAAATTGAAATGGCAGTGATAGCGCCCCCTACAGAGTGACCTTTAAATTAACATTGAAGGTCAAAAATTAGTTTTACCAAAATTGTCTAAACTTTACCCAAAATTCTATTTTGCCGTCCCGATCACAAAAGCCAATCACAAAAATGCCTAAATTTTTACGCCGTAGTCGTAGCGATGACAGAAACCTCCCATGTTATCCCTATGGGAAAACCACAAAATCTCTCAAATTACCACATTTTTATGTTTTACACTTTAACGAAGTCCTCCTAGTGCGTTTTGCCCACCAACCTCAAAATCGGTGTACATCCTCTAGACAAGTGGTGTATCTAAAGTTATCCAAATTTTAAGGATAACTTTTACGGTCTTTGTGCGACGGAGCCGCAAACGTTTCCCTGAATTCTGACTATTTGGCCTTCAGAGTGGCCTATAAACAATAGAGTTTTTCCAAATGACATGATATTTTGAAAAAAATTCTAATTTGCCATCCTGATCATAAAAGTATGAGAGCCAAAGTCATATTTTGTACGGCGTAACCGTAGCGTTGACAGAAACATCCCATGTTATCCTTATGGGAAAATCGTAGAATCGCCCAAATCACCACATTTTTACGCTTCACACTTTAACAAACTCCTCCTAGGGCGATTGTTCGATCAAGTTCATATTTGGGGAAATCATCTACACAAATGGGGCATCAAAACTTACCCATATTTGGATTCTAAGTGCTACGGTCTCTGTGTGGCGGACCCGCAAATATATGTCAGAAATGGGAAAACAGCGAAATCTCTAAAATCACCACATTTTTACGCTTCTAACTTTAACGAACTCCTCCTAGGGCGATTGCCCGATCAAGCCCATATTTGGGGAAAATCATCTACACAAACGGGGCATCAAAAGTTATCCATATTTTGATTTTAAGTGGTACGGTCTCTGTGCCGTGGAGCTGCAAATATACTGTCACAAATGGGAAAAACGCCAAATCCTTGAAATGTTCACATTTACGCTTCACACTTTAACAAACTCCTCCGTGGGCAATAGCTCGATCAAGCTTTACTTTGGGAAAAATCATCTACACAAGCGCGGCATCAAAAGTTATCCATATTTTTATTCCAAGTGCTACGGTCTCTGTGCGGCGGAGCAGCAAATTTGACTGACACTTGTGTTCATTTGCACTGGATTGGCCATGTCCAATGTGTCGCCGTCTGTCAAGTTCTTTTTTAATTCAAGACACAATAAGGGCGCCATCTTTATCAAGTCAAAAGCGCAGAGTCGGAAGGCCGGCGGCCCGCGAGGGCCGTTGGATGCCGCTTGCGGCTTTAATTTTTATTGTTCTTCTTCAGCGCTTTGAACTCTAATTTGACCCCCTGAACATGCTCAAAAACTCACCAAACTTTGCCCAAAATTCAGAATCGGCGAAAAATTTTGTTTTTTCTTGGCCATTTTTTTTTTCGTTAAAAAATGGCGCGACAGCGCCACCGACAAAAGTCAAAATACATTGCGCCTATGGGAGACGCCCTGAGGTCAACTTTGTCGTAAAGCTACGAAATTCGGGACACGCATTCCTCTTGTGAGGACAAAAAACAAATATTATTGTGGCCATGCCCCCAGACTTACCCTATGGCCGCCATCTTCCTTTGAAAATGAAAACACGCTGTGTTAGCCATTTTGTTCACGTCAAACTTTGACGAACTCCTCCTAGGGCGTTTTGCCCACCAACTTCAAAATCGGCGGACGTCCTCTGAACAAGTGGGGCATCTAAAGTTATCCAATTTTTTCAGATACCTCTTACGGTCTGTGTGCGGCGCAGCCGCAAAGTTGGACAACTTATTTTGGGATATTGCAGATCTAAAAATTGTTCCCATTTGATCAAAACAAGTCCGATTAGGACCAAATTTGAATCAGTTGTTCAACTTTCTAGTTTGGACCAGTTTATGATGACAAAATTGAAATGGGCGCGATAGCGCCCCCTACAGAGTGACCTTTAAATTAACATTGAAGGTCAAAAATTAGTTTTACCAAAATTTTCTAAACTTTACCCAAAATTCTATTTTGGCGTCCCGATCAAAAAAGCCAATCAGACAAATGCCTTAATTTTTACGGCGTAGTCGTAGCGATGACATAAACCTCCCATGTTATCCCTATGGGAAAACCGCTAAATCTCTCCAATATCCACATTTTTCTGTTTCACACTTTAACGAACTCCTCCTAGTGCGTTTTGCCCACCAACCTCAAAATCGGTGTACGTCCTCTAGACAAGTGGGGCATCTAAAGTTATCAAAATTTTAAGGATAGCTTTTACGGTCTCTGTGCAACGGAGCCGCAAACGTTTCCCAGAATTCTGACTATTTGGCCTTCAGAGTGGCCTATAAACAATAGAGTTTTTCCAAATGACATGATATTTTGAACAAAATTCTAATTTTCCATCCTGATCATAAAAGTATGAGAGCCAAAGTCATATTTTGTACGGCGTAACCGTAGCGATGACAGAAACATCCCATGTTATCCTTATGGGAAAATCGCAGAATCGCTCAAATCACCACATTTTTACGCTTCACACTTTAACGAACTCCTTCTAGGGCGATTGTCCGATCAAACTCATATTTGGAGAATATCATCTACACAAGCGGGGCATCAAAACTTACCCATATTTTGATTCTAAGTGCTACGGTCTCTGTGTGGCGGACCCGCAAATATATGTCAGAAATGGGAAAACAGCGAAATCTCTGAAATGTTCACATTTACGCTTCACACTTTAACAAACTCCTCTAAGGGCAATAGCTCGATCAAGTTCATATTTGGGGAAAATCATCTACACAAGCGGCATCAAAACTTATCCATATTTTTATTCCAAGTGCTACGGTCTCTGTGCGGCGGACCCGCACATTTGACTGACACTTGTGTTCATTTGCACTGGATTGGCCATGTCCAATGTGTCGCCGTCTGTCAAGTTCTTTTTTAATTCAACACAATAAGGGCGCCATCTTTATCAAGTCGAAAGCGCAGAGTCGGAAGGCCGGCGGCCCGCGAGGGCCGTTGGATGCCGCTTGCGGCTTTAATTTTTCTTGTTCTTCATCGCTTTGAACTCTAATTTGACCCCCTGAACATGCTCAAAAACTCACCAAACTTTGCCCAAAATTCAGAATCGGCGAAAAATTTGATATTTTCTGGGCCATTTTTTTTTTCGTTAAAAAATGGCGCGAAAGCGCCACCGACAAAAGTCAAAATACATTGCGCCTATGGGAGACGCCCCGAGGTCAACTTTGGCGTAAAGCTACGAAATTCGGGACACGCATTCCTCTCGTGAGGACAAAAAAAATATATTATTGTGGCCACGCCCCCAGACTTACCCTATGGCCGCCATCTTCCTTTGAAAATGAAAACAAGCTGAGTTAGCCATTTTGTTCACGTCAAACTTTCACAAACTCCTCCTAGGGCGTTTTGCCCACCGATCTCAAAATCGGTGGGCAAAACATGTGCAATACTGTCATACCCATGTGCAATACTGACATACCCATGTGCAATACTGTCATACCCATGTGCAATACTGTCATACCCATGTGCAATACTGACATACCCATGTGCAATACTGACATACCCATGTGCAATACTGTCATACCCATGTGCAATACTGTCATACCCATGTGCAACACTGACATACCCATGTGCAATACTGTCATACCCATGTGCAATACTGTCATACCCATGTGCAATACTGTCATACCCATGTGCAATACTGACAAACCCATGTGCAATACTGTCATACCCATGTGCAATACTGTCATACCCATGTGCAATACTGTCATACCCATGTGCAATACTGACATACCCATGTGCAATACTGTCATACCCATGTGCAATAATGTCATACCCATGTGCAATACTGTCATACCCATGTGCAATACTGTCATACCCATGTGCAATACTGACAAACCCATGTGCAATACTGTCATACCCATGTGCAATACTGACATACCCATGTGCAATACTGTCATACCCATGTGCAATACTGTCATACCCATGTGCAATACTGTCATACCCATGTGCAATACTGACATACCCATGTGCAATACTGTCATACCCATGTGCAATACTGTCATACCCATGTGCAATACTGTCATACCCATGTGCAATACTGACAAACCCATGTGCAATACTGTCATACCCATGTGCAATACTGTCATACCCATGTGCAATACTGACATACCCATGTGCAATACTGTCATACCCATGTGCAATACTGTCATACCCATGTGCAATACTGACATACCCATGTGCAATTACTGTCGTGATCACATGCAATGGTATTTATTTATTTATTATTTTTCCCCTCAATCCCTTGTTGGGAAATGGCAGATTTTGTCTATAGGAGTTTTTGTTTATAAGAGTTTTGTTTATAAAAGTTCTTCTATTAAGAGTGTTTTTCAAACTTCCTATAAGTTTTCTGTCCTTTTCCTCTGTATCTACTGTGTTGCAACAATGAAATTTCCCCATGTGTGGACAATAAAGGAACATCTTATTTTGATCTGGACGCTCATGCATGTTCCTGATTGGCTAATCAACCTGTCAATTTGAACTTGCAAAGAAGAAAAGAGTGAGGAGACATCAAGCATGTAGTTTGGAGTCCAGAGTTTGTTTTGGCGAATGCAAAATATTAAGTGTATCAAGTATGAATAAAACTATTAAAAACGACGGCAAAAAGAGACAGAAATGTCTAATGTAAGCTTCCAAATAAAGGTATAAAGTCATATTTCTGGAATGTTGTGATCACTTGAACCTTTATCAAGACATCTACAGACAGATTGAGCACATTCCTGATGCTTGGTTCAAGTATCGTCTGAATATTGTCACAGGAGAATATTGATATGAACTGTTGGCGATCTGTCCCTCGTGAGACGACCAGAGACATCTGTCTGTGACGAGTGATGAAGCCTCATGTCTCCTTCCAGATTGTATCCAAGCCCATGTCCAGCCGGCCGGAAGATCCTGAAAACACTGTCCCTCCACACTGTCCCTCCACACTGTCCCTCCTCACTGTCCCTCCACACTGTCCCTCCACACTGTCCCTCCACACTGTCCCTCCTCACTGTCCCTCCACACTGTCCCTCCACACTGTCCCTCCTCACTGTCCCTCCTCACTGTCCCTCCACACTGTCCCTCCACACTGTCCCTCCTCACTGTCCCTCCACACTGTCCCTCCTCACTGTCCCTCCACACGGTCCCTCCACACTGTCCCTCCACACGGTCCCTCCTCACTGTCCCTCCACACTGTCCCTCCTCACTGTCCCTCCTCACTGTCCCTCCACACTGTCCCTCCTCACTGTCCCTCCACACGGTCCCTCCTCACTGTCCCTCCACACGGTCCCTCCTCACTGTCCCTCCACACTGTCCCTCCTCACTGTCCCTCCACACTGTCCCTCCACACGGTCCCTCCTCACTGTCCCTCCACACTGTCCCTCCTCACTGTCCCTCCTCACTGTCCCTCCACACTGTCCCTCCTCACTGTCCCTCCTCACTGTCCCTCCTCACTGTCCCTCCACACTGTCCCTCCTCACTGTCCCTCCTCACTGTCCCTCCACACTCTCCCTCCACACTGTCCCTCCTCACTGTCCCTCCTCACTGTCCCTCCACACTCTCCCTCCACACTGTCCCTCATAACAAAAGTCCTCTAAGTTTCTACTTAGTATAGAATCTGAAATCATCCAGTGCATTGTTTAAACATTATGACATGGACCTCACCGTTTGTACCACTTGTAAATACTCGTTTTACCTGTATGTGTTTTATAGGATCATTTCATTTTGTATGTAATTGTTTCTCATTTTGATTAGTTTGATGCTCATGTGAACTATAAAAGCTCTATAGTGGAAAGTAGGAATGTAGCACGTATAATAGATTTAATCATTACTTGCAATAAATACAAGGGTTTAATTTAAGGCCGTGGCTGCAGAGCCGCGGCGCGGTCAAATAGCCTCATGGCTAACCCTAACCCAAACCCAAACCCTAACCCTAACCCAAACCCAAACCCAAACCCAAACCCTAACCTTAACCCTAACCCTAACTCTAACTCTAACCTTAACCCGGCGCGGTCTAATAGCGCAGCAGTTTCAGGAGCCGTGGCACAAAATAACACGGCAGTTTTGGCGGCTCTGTGGACACTGCCTTCATTTAAAGAGATGCAGGTCATTGAGTCTGCAATAACTACTGATCTTTGATGAATCAACTAGTCAAACGAGTATTTCTTTCTCTTTGAACTTGAATACATTTGAGGTAGAAACTGAAAACCTACAGCTTTGGTAAGTGTTTTTGATTTCTTTTTATCAAATATCTTAGAAAAGAAATGTATTTCTTACCCCATGTCAAGTCAAAATATATGTATTATTCTTGTATACCTGTGAAATGGAATCAATTATAAGAATAAAACCACTTTATTTTAAGACAACCAAACCACACAGCTCCAAACAAGTCAAATTATATACAAAAGACACCAGTTCTGTACAAAAAAGGCAAACTAAAATATTAAAGGAACTTTTGGCTAAATTGAAATGATTACGTAATTTCATTATGTTAAGATCATAGTTTAAAAAATGCTATTTAAAAAAAAAAGAAAAAGCCGGTTTATGATGAATATCTCTGTAATTACTGGGCGTATTTACATGAAACAACTTGTCGGTCATAAATTCAGTTATTCAATTATGCGTTCAAATGTGGTCATCATACTTCAATATGGCTGACAAACCAAAGCAGTCATAAGATTAATTTGTGTACCCAACAACTCTTGGTGTTTATTTAAAAAACTAAATCTCCCATAGTTATATTGTCCCTTCTCCATCTGAAATTTGAACAATAGTTGACCCTAAAATAAAAATATTCAAGCACTAAATCAAAGCAATATATATTTAGAAGCGATACATTTTCTGCTGATGATTTGTAGTTTTGGCAGCTTGAGCGAGCAACAGCAGTTTGTCCTTAGAAAGTCCAGTAGAGAATAAAAGTAGTTAATAATACAATCAAGGGGACATTTATTACTTATTTGGACATTTGAACCATCATATAATGTTGTTTCCTCCTCAAAAACAGACGAGTGTAGGTTTGTGGTGACGGCTAATGGCTGCACTAGACCAGAGCACTACTTTTTTGGAGGTGTTATTTACCTAAAATGTTCCACACTATGGTATTAAACCTCTATCTCCGTAGAGACGAGCAGGGGATAACACCAGGCTTAAGTTACAGGCCGGATCTGTGGAGAGACGCACTCAAGAATGAACGTTTTTGAGCAATAAACACCTGTTATTGCAAATAAGACACATTTAATGCCATACTATGGAGCTTTCCAGGCAATGCAGGATCATCTCCATGGAGACGAGCAGGTGGACAAACCTCCAGTGCACTTTCAGGTCATAACATTAGAAATACCAGTTGCAAATGTGTCCGGGTGCATTTAAAAGTCAAACTAAAGCATAATATGTCCCCAACAAATATTAATACACAGAATATTTTAGACAATATGATGTAATAAAAATAGTTATACAAGTAGGTGAAGGGTTAGCTAGTATTTTTGAAGTAGGAGTACATGCAGTGGAGTAGTAAACAGGTGGAGCGCAGAGACAAAAACACCACTATGTGAAGCTGCTCTGAAGGGGGTTTAGTCCTGGTTTGGTTCTGGTCTCGTCTTGGTTTAATCTTAGGTCAGTCCTTGTTTCCTCAGCTGGGACAATTCCCACTTTGTCTAGTCTGAGTTTATTGGGTTTAGTCATAGTTTGAACCTGGTCTAGTCCTAGTTTCTTCGATAAAACCCAAATGTGCACTTTTCAAACGTTAAAGGATCTAAAGACCTGGTGTAGTTCTGGTTCAGCTCGACGTCAGTCTTAGTTTCTTAAGTTTAACAAACAATTAGACCTCAAGGAGTGTTTAGAACTGGTTTAGTCCTAATTTCTTCAATGGAAAAGGAACCCACTATTTTATTAAATCATCTTGCTCCTGTTTGTTACTCAATAAAATACCAACCATCCCTTTAAAACTTTATATATGTCCTATTTTTAATATTTACACAGTTGACATTTGATTGTTCTATTTTTGTAACATTCAGACCCCAAAATTATACTTTTCTTTTGGCAAATTGAACAACAAAACCAGCAACACATCGCGCCAAAGGAAAATACAGTAAAAATGTTGTATTCAAGTACATTATGTGTTTCCCAACCAGGGGTACGTAGACCCTTCAAACAACTTATAATTCATCTTACATTATCATTTTGTACGCATTTTTTTTTATTTTAAACATTGCGTTAAAACCTCTGTAAAGGGCATTTGAAAGTGGACTTTAATGCATTTTGATAACAGTATTTAAGGGAAATGTTTTTGTAATCTTAAAAAAATACACATTTCCATATTATAAGTCATAATTCAGATGGTAAATAGATTGGGAGACACTAGTTTAGGCAATGAGAGGTAAAGAGGTAAATACATGTGTTATAAGTGACTTATGCATGGTTTCACAGTACGGAGGAGGAGGAGGAGGAGGAGGAGTTTTTACGACGCGATGCCCAGGAAAAAGCCGCCGACAAATCCACTGGACAAGACGATGTTTCTTTTGATGAAATCTGTGACCTGTGAAAAGATGGAAAACAACATTAGCCAGTTTATTGTGAATCTTGATGAAATAATCAAATTCACAACAGGGATGTCAAGATAATCCAGGTCACAATATTAATCGTATGGACAAAAAATAATAATAATCGTGCCAATTTGAGGTCACAAACTTGAGGAATGGTCACATTTTAAACCACGGGAATGAAAGAAAAGTGATACCGTCCTCGTTAAATTGAGATGTTTTTCTCACAGTAATCGTAACACTAACATGTGATGTCATGACATATTCTTTGTACGCTAAATAAAGGGGATAATTCAGTTTAAAAGTATTATTTGTATGCAGGATATTGTTTCTAAGGGTTGACTAAATAAAGGTTGAATAAGACACTAAAAACAACAGAGATTGACAAAAGCAGGATGAAAAGCATCACCTCCTCTATGAATGTGCTTATTTCAGGCCCGGCTTTGTTGGCTCGTTTTTTAAGGTGCTTCTTGGCTTTGTTCACGTCCTTCTCCACCTTTTTCCAGTCGATCTGCACGTAACCGGTGTGATTGGCAATCTAAGAATAGAAAGTCCTTTTTAGTTTATCTTTCTTGTGTTTTTAGTATTCTGGTAAGTTATTGATAAAGGTCATTGAGCTATTGACATGTTCTAGTCAAGATAGCACCGTCTACAAGTTTTATGGTGCTCAGAGGTGGAGCAAACTGATACTGTGAACAACTGAGAATAAAAGTAAACATGTAAATAGACTAGAATTAAAGATGTCAAAAAAATGTAAACTGAGATGATCTTGGAAAGATAATAATCAGTACTATAACTAATATCAAAACAAAAGAATCATTTGAGAAGCTATCGATATTGGAGAATGCATAAATAAGACAACATTTGACTCTTTTAGAATGGTCTTGATCCATTTTATATATATATATGTTTGTAGAATTGAAGTTTGTATTGTTGCTATAAGAAGCCAATACATTTACAAGAAAACAAATCATTGGTTTTGCAGTTGGCCCAGGGTCGCTGTGTGGAGAGCAAACAAATAAAACAAAGCAATTCAGTATCATACTTGTGTATAAATGTGGTTTTGTTGGAGCAATTTGTATTTCCTGTAACACCTGTAACAGTAGAAATCCTCCTCCCACAGCAGTAGCAGCGATCTTCCCCACTCTCTGGAACAGGAAACCAGCACACCTGAACAAGAAAAGTATTCACTTCAGTGGTGAGAAACGAGTGAAAAAAGCATTTTACTTTATGTATTACCATCTAATATACCGTCATTTTTGGACTTTAAGCAGCTACACTTTCCCCACGTTTTGAACCCCGGCTCATTACGACGCCGTCTAATTTATAGATTTTGACTGGCTAACAGCCACCGGGGGGCGCTCTGATCAGAAGCGCAAGCGTTTGACACACTGTAGAAGAAGACGTCAGTCGTTGTGTTCTCCGTATTTTAAAGGCGCAATGGACCATTTTTCGGCGATTTGAGAACTCAGGTGGAAGTGCTCATGCCCCTCCCCGTGCGGACTGATACAACACACACGTGTGTTTGTTTATTAGCGCAACGGAGCGCATCACATCTCTCGTCTCCCGTAGATTTCCTTCTCTTTAGAGTCAGCTCGAACTGTCTTTCTCCATCCTAATTTTGTCCCGTACACTGAGGGAACTATATTATGATAGATCAATGCGCTTAGACACGCGGAACCATGCTGCTCTCGAGGGACGAGCCGCACGCGGCTGCAGTTGAGCGGTAGGTGGGTTTTATGATTGATACGTGGCAGGACTAATTGGCAGTCCACACCACGAGGAAATAAGACTCAGATTTGGGCCAAAAAAATCGTCCATTCAACCTTTAAGCTACAAAATGTGTGTCTATTACAATCAGACTCATATTCACTGGGAAATTAGTCAAATGAGGAAGTGAATCTAGACGCAGCTGAACTTGAACGCAAAGACACGCGTGGAGTGATATACGTCGGTCTGCAGTTTAGAACGGAGACATTCTTGGCCAGACATGACCTGCGGGTCAAAAGACAACCCTGCATCACTGTGGAACCATCTTCTGTGTTACAACACTCACTCACTAAGCACAAGCTGTGAAGACGCAGGTAAATCAGCTCACAGAGTCATCGAGGACAGCTCAGATTCAACTCATATTCACTGAGAAATGAGTTTACGAGGAACTGAATTTGGCTGCGATATGATACATCGGTCTGCATTTTATAACCCGCTCGGCAAAGAAATGAGACTTCAATACCGTGGACCATCTTTACGTGTAAATATATCATGTTACGACGTGGACACCGGCGGCAAATTGACAGGCATTTGTGAAATACATTCTTTCTTTGTAAATTTCATTGCGGCTTTTATTCAAGAGCGGCTTTTATTCAAGAGCGCTGTATAGCCAGAAAAGTACGGCACATTATGAGTCAGACATACAGGGAGGAAAGTAAGTATTTGAACATCTTGTGAAGTTCTTCCACTTAGAAATGATGGAGGGCTCTTAAATCCATTGTCGTTTCTTCTTACCATCCAGTGACCCCTCCCATCATAAGCTGCGTTGTGACTGAGTACTTCTCGGCAATTGGCCCCGAGCTGCTCCCGAACACGCGGCTCCACCATTGATGTCTTCGTGTGTACTCGGTCAGGTCCACCACCTCGTACACCTCACTCTCACTGTCGCCCTCTGAAATGACAAGATAATTACATTATTACAAGAAATATCAATGGCACGATTCATCTTCTATAGCATGAGCACCCTACATAACTGCATGCATTTCTTTTTTGCCCAATCGTTATGTATAACATTTATTTACCATTAAATTTTAGTTTTTGTTCAAATATTATACCTTATATCTCTCTCTCTCTCAATATACATATAATTTTAAAATAACATTAACGTGTTGTTTATAACTATTATGCGCATTAAATGTACTTTGATCTAATTTTAAAAAAAATACTACAGAACAGCTACAGCACTACATTATATAATTACTCGGACAGTAGGGCTAGAATGATTCAGAATAATCGTCTTTTTTTTTATTGTATTCGTTAAGTGGGCTAATACACTGTAAAAACACATGCCAAACGACCTTTTATAACTAAGGCATTATTTTTACAAAATATCAAAAAAAGAGAATAAACAATTTCTAAATTTCATTAATTATACCCTTTATTCAAAAGTATTATCCATCTAGAAGTCCCCATATTTCAACCTTGTTTTGAGTAAAAATGTATTTTTTAAAAATCACAATGTACAATAGAATTAATAGTTTTACCCTAAATATTACACGTGATTTTTGAAATTGTATCCAACAATTTACTTTGCTCAAGATTATTTTTCATTATGACACAACCTGGAACAGTTAATTGATCAATCCAGCATCTGAAATAAATAGCGCGCTGTTTACGCCCTGTTTTCATGAGCTAAAGCTAGCGCTAAATGGCTACCGAACATAAACAATGGCTAAAACGACTGATTGTTAAGTTTTTTTAACATTATTTGAATGACATCGCATATTATACATATATTACACGTGTACATATATGTAATCGCGGCGTTATAGAGCATTTATTGGCGTGTTTTTGTGGAAAACAAAGCCACTAACCTCCTCTGGGATCGACTGTCGCCATTTTGGAGAGGACCGTTCTTCTTCTACGTTGGTGTGTCAGGCGGGCTGGTGTCCAAGTGTTACATTAGCGCCGCCTCCTGTAGTCGCGCGTCTTCGACTTTAGACTTTATTCTTTAGACTTTATTCTTCAGAAGCGCAGGAGTTCAAAGTCCACGAGTTTACAGCGCCTGAGTTCCACGCACATGAGGCGTTCTCCTTCTTCCTCCTCCTCCTCCTCGTGCAGCACCGCGACCACCGCCATCTACGTTACCAGGATGTTGACAATAACAGGCCACGCCCCTCACGCCACGTCAATCCAACGATTGATGTGTAATTTAAATAAATGTCATTCAAAAATCTATGCATTAATGTTATATATTAGAGGTTTGAAATAGTTTGATGTACTGCAGTGGACGATCCCCGCATGAAGCATTATTAATATAAGATAACCTTTATTTATTTACTATAGGTGCAAATAAAAAATAAATAAATAAATAATATATATATATATATATATATATATATATATATATATATATATTTATATGTATACACGTTCATATGTACATGAATTTTATATATAATATAGTATTTAAATAAGTAAAGTTAAATAGTATTTAAATAAGCAACAACTATGCATATTTACTATAGCTTTTATTTCATTTATATATGATGTAATATGACTTTACATTAAGTATTGAGTGGCTATAATGAAGGAAAGGAAACAATGAGATGCAAATTGGGTCGTTTTATCCTTATGGGAAATTCATTCCATTGTTATAAACTATTAAGTACTTATCACTGTAAATAATGTATTTTATTTTGAGCAATGCAAAAATACATTGTCAAAACTTATTTAAGCAAGTACTTATTACTGTAAAGAATGCATTTTATTTGGCACAAATAACTGTCAGAAAATCTAAACTACTATTAATATTTACAGACCAAATGTTGCATAAGCTTTTATTAATACTAATACTAACACCAATACTGATAATGATAATCTTTTGTGGTTGAAAATGTTGAATATTTAGAATAAGGGACCATGGTCACGAGGTGTGATCGGAGCGCCGTGATTGGCCGACGCGAGAGGAGAGGGCGGGTGCAGTTCAGCGCGTGGGTTCGCTCGGGTGACACAATTATAACAACTTTATCTCCGCACCGAGACGCATTTTACCCACACATCCCCACACATTGGATACAACTATCGTTTCTTTGCATTCGACCCGGACTGGCACCACTTCTTTCGGCCCACAATGTGACGCTCGTGGCCGCTGCCGCCGCCGCTACACACGGACTCGACTTGCCCCCTCGGAACAGATTTACTTCTATTCCGATCCCTTTTTTTTCCCTCCTCATCTTTGTGGCGGAAACTTTCTGCTCGTTTTGTTTGTGTTGTTGTGGTGGTGTTTTCCGCCCGTGTGACCTGGTGGTAGGTACCGGAGCCAAGTGGCGCGCGTCTTGCGGGTAGATTTTCCATGCAATCGTGCGCTGGTGGTGGGGTGTCCGTGGCCGCCTGCACTGCCGCCGCCGCCCGGAGTCTCGGCTCGGGCTCGGCCGCCGCTGCTGCTGCTCCGCGCGGCGCCGCTGCCACCGCTGGTAGTGATGAGGAAAACAAAATGGCGGCGGGAAAAGCGAGCGAAGCCGAGGAGGACTGTCCGGCACTGACAGCCCCGGAGCGGGACACTCTGACCGGGATTGACAGGTCTGGGCCGCGACTCCGCGCACTTATGAACGCGCGCGGTGCTAAACGAGCGCACGATGTGTCTTTTCCGTGTCTTAAAAAGCGGTCCTCCGTGAGCAATGTTGTCGCTTTTCTTTTTCGCAGTTCACTCTTTGGATTTCAGAAGCTTCATGAAGATGGCGCCAGAACTAAGGCCCTAATGTTAAAGGTAGCGTTTTTCACTCGTTATTTGAGCCTTTAGAGACAAAATGCACACGCAGGCATTAACGCAGGCCGTTTGGTGTCGTACATTTGCTGTCAAAACAAACCGCTGACCCCGGCCCATGCATGCAAAGTAAGGCCCCTTTTGGAGCAGCCAAAGCTAGGTGGCTAGTTAGCTTCTTCCCATCTTTGCACCTGCGGCTAGGCATAAAACTAGCTATGATTTGATCTATTTCAATACGTTTAAAAGCACCTTATAATTGCAATAAACTCGCTATTACACCCAAACAGCATCTCATTGCGTTGTTTAGCATCAACGCCATCACGTAACTTACTACTGTATGGTAGCATTCAGCATTATTTATTTGTCTATCGGTTTGTGCACAAACGAGTACAAATAAAGGCTTAATACACATATAATGTACACGTACATATGCAACATTAAACTGATATTGACCTGAATTCACATAATGTGTAAAAGAGTCATCTAGAGAACAATAACTAATAGGCATTAACGCGAACAAATAATGACAAATGTATGAACGTTTGAATAACTTTGTTTAACATAACTAGAATTCTCCTTCTTCTTAGTAACATAATAATAAACTCATTTTTGGCATGCATTTTGTAGCTAAGCATTAAAAACGCATGGCTTTCAACATAAAGATTGTTACATCATCTTTTTTTAATGCTACAATATTCTTAAGAAATTAGATTCCAAAATAACAATAGTTTTTTAAATCAAATTAATTACCATAATTTGGTGAGATATGCTTCAACTTAATGATACAAAGAACAGTATTTCCTATAAAGCAACCTTTCACAACTAGTAATAATCCAAGGATTCGTATATGCATATTTATGTATAATTAAATAAAATATGTAACTTTAATGCCATTTGAATAATAAATCTTTGCCTGACAAGATTTATGTGCTATGCCTTTGGAATAAGAGGTCTAGGTACAATTGTATTTAATATTCATCCACCTTTAATTGTAACTTCTATTCAATTTTGCATAATTTGTTACTAGCAATTCAAAAGCTTTATGTCCAATTTTAATATGGCTCTACAATATAACCATGCAAAGATCATACACACTGATTACACTGCTAAAATGTCCGTGCCAAAATATATGTTTATATAATTTAAGAGCGGAAACCACAATTTTATACTGCTTCCAGTGTAATAATGATCCGTGCAATTTTAAAACAATTTTCATGTGACTTAAATGGGTTCTTGTCCAAAATGACCACGTTTTCACACTTTTACACATCTGTGGTTGCAGTGTTTTTTGTTTACATCATTCCTTGCTTGAATTAGCACTTTTTTTGTCCTTTTTCCTTGAAACTTGTAATTGAAACCCTTCACTCTATGGACGTATATAACTCAGTTTTAGAGTTAGTTATTGCATGGCTCACATTTTTAAGCCTTATTTTTTTCTGTGAATGTGGAAAAGGATGGTCAAATCCTCCAGCTCATTGTTGTCATGACACTAGGTGGTGTGGGACGCCACATGAAAGCTAGCTTGCATTAGAGCTGCACATGGCATTGGTGTAGCATCTCTGCAGAAAGCATGCAGCTACATATTTTGAGGCACCGTTACATCATTTTCCTTCGTTACATGTTTGTAGATGATCTAAATGCAATATTCACATTGTTTGAAATATAATTAGGAGTGCAAGTTGTTTTAAGATCTTTGGGAAAATATCTATTGAGAATTTTGTTTTAAAATTAGGATTCATGGGTCTGGTCTTGGTGATTCACTGCTACCTACCTCCCGGCATACTCTGCTTCTCTTATCATGTGTTTAGTGTTTGTGTTTACATGCTATAAGTATCCTATATTGCTGTATATGTTTACATTCTGCACTCATTATAGCATGATGGCCGCTGGTTGACTGATGCTTAATGTCATTTTGTTGTCACTTGTAACAAACTGAATCGCTAAACCAAGAATCCCAGACATTTCAGAACATGATTATCAGTGTTTGGTAGCGTTACTTTTGAAAGTAACTTGTTAAGTTACCTCCTTACTGCCCTGGAAAGCTAACATGTTACTTTACTGTACTACTGTGTAATAAAAGTAACGTTTTAGATACCGTTAACAACAACTAAATAAAAACTAACATTTCAACGTGAGAGTGTTTAAGAAGGTTAAGTTTCCCCTCTGGCCTTGAAAATATAGAATAAGTGCATGAGCCACAGTGTTCCAAACCAAACTCTTTCGAATTTCAACTCTCATCGTGGGCCAAATATTGTGTACAAAATAAAACAATAAAAAATATAAGAAATAAATAGCTTTTTTACAGCCTAGTAATAGTTGTGGAGACTGTTGCACAAATCTGCAGCAGAAGGAACAGGAACATGGACTTTTGATGTGATTTATGATATGAAATGTTCATATCACAGACGTGTTTCTGCTCAAACTCAATATAAGCTCATTATTTTCATAGTTTAAGGTGATCTTGGAGACAAATGATTCATGTAGTGACTCAAATGAGTCCATTGTGTTTGTGTTCACAGTCACATTAGTGTGGACACAGTCACATTAGTGTGGACACAGTCACATTAGTGTGTTCACAGTCACATTAGTGTGTTCACAGTCACATTAGTGTGTTCACAGTCACATTAGTGTGTTCACAGTCACATTAGTGTGTTCACAGTCACATTAGTGTGTTCACAGTCACATTAGTGTGTTCACAGTCACATTAGTGTGTTCACAGTCACATTAGTGTGTTCACAGTCACATTAGTGTGGACACAGTCACATTAGTGTGTTCACAGTCACATTAGTGTGTTCACAGTCACATTAGTGTGTTCACAGTCACATTAGTGTGGACACAGTCACATTAGTGTGTTCACAGTCACATTAGTGTGTTCACAGTCACATTAGTGTGGACACAGTCACATTAGTGTGGACACAGTCACATTAGTGTGTTCACAGTCACATTAGTGTGTTCACAGTCACATTAGTGTGGACACAGTCACATTAGTGTGGACACAGTCACATTAGTGTGGACACAGTCACATTAGTGTGTTCACAGTCATGTTCAGACTTTATTACACTCTGACTTGTGTTTTACCTGTGGCTCCTGATCTGTCCAGGTTTGTAGAGGATGTTTTCCTCTCAGAGCATCATCACAGAAGTTAGTTTTCTTGTTAGCTCCACATTAGCTTCACAAAACCGTCTCCTTTCTTTCTTCCACGTTTTTCCCAAAACCACACGTCTCTTTCCTCGCTCAGACGTCTCAAAAGAGCTTAAAGTGCTGTTAAGTGCGCAACACGCGTCGTTACTTCTCAGCACTTCTCCCTCTGCAGCACGCAGCAGTGCAGAGCCGCGCATTTGCAATTAAATCACGATGTGATCAAACGCGATTTGCTAATCGCAACGTACGCGATTAGAATGTGGTCATGTGCGGAGCTAGCGCCGGCGCAGCTAGCGCTACCCGGAAGAAGGACCAAGACAAACCCAACCCGCATGGGGTTTCGGGCAATCACAGAAGCAGTACACGTGCTTTCGTCTCAGTGAGAATCTCTAAGGTCTAAACGCAGGCAATTGACAATTACAAGTTTTGACAAGTTTCTCACTCTCTCATCCTCTTGAGACATGGTCTCAATGTGGTCATCTCACAATTTCATATTGTGAGAGGGAGTTCTCCACTTTATGGAGAGTAAAGACCAAGTCAAGGAATTCTCTGTCAACAAAGATGCTGGAGAACCTGATGCTCCTGCAACTGAAGGTCCAAATAACCCTATGATCCTGACCATGAGCCCTGTGTCCAACGGATGAAAAGTCCAAGAGCTGATTTATCCAAATGATTTCAGTCTGATGCTGCCATGAGCTAAAACTGTATACATTCATTATTGTGTATTATACAGTGTCCATTGGTAATACATTTAAATGACTATGTCTTTGTATTTATTCGTCATTCATTACGTTTTCTTACGGGGGAAAAAAAGAGGATACAATAAAAAATTAAAGCCGCAAGCGGCATCCAACGGCCCTCGCGGGCCGCCGGCCTTCCGACTCTGCTCTCTGCATTTTACAGAGTTGGCGCTAACGCAATTGTCTAAGAACTAAGACAGCGACACATTGGACATGTACAAAGCTGTGCTTAACCAGTGCAAATGAAGACAAATGTTGGTCGAATGTGCAGCTCCAGCGCACAGAGACCGTGACACTTGGAATAAAAATATGGATAACTTTTGATGCTCCGCTTGTGTAGATTATTTTCCCCAAATATGAGCTTGATCGAGCTATTGCCCACAGAGGAGTTCATTAAAGTGTGAAGCATAAATGTGAACATTTCAAGGATTTGGCGTTTTTCCCATTTGTGACATCTACCTGCGTTGCACCAATGAAATTTCCCCATGTGGGACAATAAAGGAATATCTTATCTTATCTTATCTTATCTTATATTTGCGGGTCCGCCACACAGAGACCGTAGCACTTAGAATCAAAATATGGATAACTTTTGATGCCCCGCTTGTGTAGATGATTTTCCCCAAATATGAGTTTGATCGGACAATCGCCCTAGGAGTTTGTTAAAGTGTGAAGCGTAAAAATGTGGTGATTTGAGCGATGTTGCGGTTTTCCCATAGGGATAACATGGGAGGTTTCTGTCATCGCTACGACTACGCCGTAAAAAATAAGGCATTTGTCTGATTGGCTTTTTTGATCGGGACGCCAAAATAGAATTTTGGGTAAAGTTTAGAACATTTTGGTAAAACTAATTTTTGACCTTCAATGTTAATTTAAAGGTCACTCTGTAGGGGGCGCTATCGCGGCCATTTCAATTTTGTCAGCCTAAACTGGTCCAAACTAGAAAGTTTAACAACTGATTCAAATTTGGTCCTAATCGGACTGGTTTTGATCAAATGGGAGCAATTTTTAGACCTGCAATATTCCAAAATAAGTTGTCCAACTTTGCGGCTGCGCCGCACACAGACCGTAAAAGGTATCTCAAAAAATTGGATAACTTTAGATGCCCCACTTGTCCAGAGAACGTACGCCGATTTTGAAGTCGGTGGGCAAAACGCCCTAGGAGGAGTTCGTCAAAGTTTGACATGAACAAAATGGCTAACACAGCGCGTTTTCATTTTCAAAGGAAGATGGCGGCCATAGGGTAAGTCTGGGGGCGTGGCCACAATATTCTTTTTTTTTTGTCCTCACGAGAGGAATGCGTGTCCCGAATTTCGTAGCTTTACGCCAAAGTTGACCTCGGGGCGTCTCCCATAGGCGCAATGTATTTTGACTTTTGTCGGTGGCGCTGTCGCGCCATTTTTTAACGAAAAAAAAAAAATGGCCCAGAAAAAATAAAATTTTTCGCCGATTCTGAATTTTGGGCAAATTTGGTGAGTTTTTGAGCATGTTCAGGGGGTCAAATTAGAGTTCAAAGCGATGAAGAACAAGAAAAATAATAATAATTAAAGCCGCAAGCGGCATCCAACGGCCCTCGCGGGCCGCCGGCCTTCCGACTCTGCGCTTTTGACTTGATAAAGATGGCGCCCTTATTGTGTGTTGAATAAAAAAAGAACTTGACAGACGGCGACACATTGGACATGGCCAATCCAGTGCAAATGAACACAAGTGTCAGTCAAATTTGCTGCGCCGCCGCACAGAGACCGTAGCACTTGGAATAAAAATATGGATAACTTTTGATGCCCCGCTTGTGTAGATGATTTTTCCCAAAGTAAAGCTTGATCGAGCTATTGCCCACGGAGGAGTTTGTTAAAGTGTGAAGCGTAAATGTGAACATTTCAAGGATTTGGCGTTTTTCCCATTTGTGACAGTATATTTGCAGCTCCACGGCACAGAGACCGTACCACTTAAAATCAAAATATGGATAACTTTTGATGCCCCGTTTGTGTAGATGATTTTCCCCAAATATGAGCTTTATCGGGCAATCGGCCTAGGAGGAGTTCGTTAAAGTGTGAAGCGTAAAAATGTGGTGATTTTAGAGATTTCGCTGTTTTCCCATTTCTGACATATATTTGCGGGTCCGCCACACAGAGACCGTAGCACTTAGAATCAAAATATGGATAAGTTTTGATGCCCCGCTTGTGTAGATGATATTCTCCAAATATGAACTTGATCGGACAATCGCCCTAGGAGGAGTTCGTTAAAGTGTGAAGCGTAAAAATGTGGTGATTTGGGCGATTCTACGATTTTCCCATAAGGATAACATGGTATGTTTCTGTCAACGCTACGGTTACGCCGTACAAAATATGACTTTGGCTCTCATACTTTTATGATCAGGATGGCAAATTAGAATTTTGTTCAAAATATCATGTCATTTGGAAAAACTCTATTGCTTATAGGCCACTCTGAAGGCCAAATAGTCAGAATTCTGGGAAACGTTTGCGGCTCCGTCGCACAAAGACCGTAAAAGTTATCCTTAAAATTTGGATAACTTTAGATACACCACTTGTCTAGAGGACGTACACCGATTTTGAGGTTGGTGGGCAAAACGCACTAGGAGGACTTCGTTAAAGTGTAAAACATAAAAATGTGGTAATTTGAGAGATTTTGTGGTTTTCCCATAGGGATAACATGGGAGGTTTCTGTCATCGCTACGACTACGGCGTAAAAATTTAGGCATTTTTGTGATTGGCTTTTGTGATCGGGACGGCAAAATAGAATTTTGGGTAAAGTTTAGACAATTTTGGTAAAACTAATTTTTGACCTTCAATGTTAATTTAAAGGTCACTCTGTAGGGGGCGCTATCACTGCCATTTCAATTTTGTCAGCCTAAACTGGTCCAAACTAGAAAGTTTAACAAATGATTCAAATTTGGTCCTAATCGGACTGGTTTTGATCAAATGGGAGCAATTTTTAGACCTGCAATATTCCAAAATAAGTTGTCCAACTTTGCGGCTGCGCCGCACACAGACCGTAAAAGGTATCTCAAAAAATTGAATAACTTTAGATGCCCCACTTGTCCAGAGGACGTACGCCGATTTTGAAGTCGGTGGGCAAAACGCCCTAGGAGGAGTTCGTCAAAGTTTGACGTGAACAAAATGGCTAACACAGCGTGTTTTCATTTTCAAAGGAAGATGGTGGCCATAGGGTAAGTCTGGGGGCGTGGCCACAATAATATTTTTTTTTTGTCCTCACAAGAGGAATGCGTGTCCCGAATTTCGTAGCTCTACGAAGTTGACCTCGGGGCGTCTTCCATAGGCGCAATGTATTTTGACTTTTGTCGGTGGCGCTGTCGCGCCATTTTTTAACGCAAAAAAAAATGGCCCAGAAAAAACAAAATTTTTCGCCGATTCTGAATTTTGGGCAAAGTTTGGTGAGCATGTTCAGGGGGTCAAATTAGAGATCAAAGCGCTGAAGAAGAACAAGAAAAATAATAATTAAAGCCGCAAGCGGCATCCAACGGCCCTCGCGGGCCGCCGGCCTTCCGACTCTGCGCTTTCGACTTGATAAAGATGGCGCCCTTATTGTGTTGAATTAAAAAAGAACTTGACAGACGGAGACACATTGGACATGGCCAATCCAGTGCAAATGAACACAAGTGTCAGTCAAATGTGCTGCTCCGCCGCACAGAGACCGTAGCACTTAGAATATAAATATGGATAACTTTTGATGCCCCGCTTGTGTAGATGATATTTCCCAAAGTAAAGCTTGATCGAGCTATTGCCCACGGAGGAGTTTGTTAAAGTGTGAAGCATAAATTTGAACATTTCATAGATTTAGCGTTTTTCCCATTTGTGACAGTATATTTGCAGCTCCACGGCACAGAGACCGTAGCACTTAGAATCCAAATATGACTAACTTTTGATGCTTCCCTTGTGTAGATGATTTCCCCCAAATATGAACTTGATCGAGCTATCGCCCTAGGAGGAGTTTGTTAAAGTGTGAAGCGTAAAAATGTGGTCATTTTAGAGATTTCGCTGTTTTCCCATTTCTGACATATATTTGCGGGTCCGCCACACAGAGACCGTAGCACTTAGAATAAAAATATGGATAGCTTTTGATGCCCCGCTTGTATAGATGATTTTCCCTAAATATGAGTTTGATCGGACAATCGCCCTAGGAGGAGTTTGTTAAAGTGTGAAGCGTAAAAATGTGGTGATTTGAGGGATTTCGCGATTTTCCCATAAGGATAACATGGGATATTTCTGTCATGGCTACGGTTACGCTGTACAAAATATGACTTTGTCTCTCATACTTTTATGATCAGGATGGCAAATTAGAATTTTGTGCAAAATATCATGTCATTTGGAAAAACTCTATTGTTTATAGGCCACTCTGAAGGCCAAATAGTCAGAATTCTGGGAAACGTTTGAGGCTCCGTCGCACAGAGACCTTAAAAGCTATCCTTAAAATTTGGATAACTTTAGATGCCCCACTTGTCTAGAGGACGTACACCGATTTTGAGGTCGGTGGGCAAAACGCACTAGGAGGAGTTCGTCAAAGTTTGAAACAGAAAAATGTGGATATTCGAGAGATTTAGCGGTTTTCCCATAGGGATAACATGGGAGATTTATGTCATCGCTACGACTACGCCGTAAAAATTAAGGCATTTGTCTGATTGGCTTTTTTGATCGGGACGCCAAAATAGAATTTTGGGTAAAGTTTAGAAAATTTTGGTAAAACAAATTTTTGACCTTCAATGTTAATTTAAAGGTCACTCTGTAGGGGGCGCTATCGCGCCCATTTCAATTTTGTCAGCCTAAACTGGTCCAAACTAGAAAGTTTAACAACTGATTCAAATTTGGTCCTAATCGGACCAAGGAGGAGGAGTTCGTCAAAGTTTGACGTGAACAAAATGGCTAACACAGCGTGTTTTCATTTTCAAAGGAAGATGGCGGCCATAGGGTAAGTCTGGGGGCGTGGCCACAATGATTTTTTTTGTTTGTCCTCACGAGAGGAATGCGTGTCCCGAATTTCGTAGCTTTACGTCAAAGTTGACCTCGGGGCGTCTCCCATAGGCGCAATGTATTTTGACTTTTGTCGGTGGCGCTGTCGCGCCATTTTTTAACGAAAAAAAAAAAATGGCCCAGAAAAAATTTAATTTTTCGCCGATTCTGAATTTTGGGCAAAGTTTGGTGAGTTTTTGAGCATGTTCAGGGGGTCAAATTAGAGTTCAAAGCGATGAAGAACAAGAAAAATAATAATAATATTTTTAGCAAAAACAATATAGCCGTTTCCACTATAACAACAAATTATACATCGTTTGAAAGCTCTAAGCCTTCCCGATGCCGCCATGGGGTGGAATCATCATTACGAGCGCTTACGCGCTCGTCACTCCCTATTCCGTCGGGATGCCCCGCCCACTCCCCATAGACTTCCATTGATTTGAGCAGATACAAGCATGGCCCATGCCTGCGGCATGGATTCTCGCATACGGGACAATGCCAGGAGGGTTTTTGAAGGAATGCAGCGCTTCGCGCTGCTGTTGTCAACAATTAGTGAATGGGCTACGCCCATTCACTAATTGTTGACTATTTCTGTCATAGCAGGAGTAAGTATGCATGATCCATGCCTTCGGCATGGGCTAGTTCACTGTACTTGCCAGGGGCGACGGGGCACCAAACATGCGGGCTGCGCCCGCATGTTTGGTCAGACAGTTGCAACGCTGCCTTCGGCAGCGTTGCGGGAGCAATAGGCCCTCCGCCCTGCTGGGGCTCGGGCCTAAAAATAATAATATTTTTAGCAAAAACAATATAGCCGTTTTTTCTATAACAACAAATTATACATCGTTTGAAAGCTCTAAGCCTTCCCCATGCCGCCATGGGGTGGAATCATCATTACGAGCGCTTACGCGCTCGTCACTCCCTATTTCGTCGGGATGCCCCGCCCACTCCCCATAGACTTCCATTGATTTGAGCAGAAACAAGCATGGCCCATGCCTGCGGCATGGATTCTCGCGTACGGGACGATGCCAGGAGGGTTTTTGGAGGAATGCAGCGCTTCGCGCTGCTGTTGTCAACAATTTGTGAATGGGCTACGCCCATTCACAAATTGTTGACTATTTCTGTCATAGCAGGAGTAAGTATGCATGATCCATGCCTTCGGCATGGGCTAGTTCACTGTACTTGCCAGGGGCGACAGGGTACCAATAACAGTTGCAACGCTGCAACGGAGCAATAGGCCCTCCGCCCTGCTGGGGCTCGGGCCTAATAAAAATCACACAATAAATCGCAATATTGGGGGGGGGGGGGGAAATCGCAATTAGATTATTTCCAAATCGTTCAGCCCTATTCACAATTTAGTTTTTAATATCCAGCCATCCGCAGCGTCCCAAACGTGTACTTGTTTGGTCATTTTTCTAAGCCAATTATCAGCTTGGGGCTTTTAATGCAGAGGCCCACAGCCAATCCTCTGTCATAAAAAAAAAGTGGTTTAGAGTAGAATTCTGACTTGGCAAGAAGGAATTGTATTACTTTTTTCTTTTTTGTTTGTTAAATGCTATGATTAAACATATTTATAAGACAAAATAGAATCGAATTCCCATATGTGAAATGAGCTTAGAAACTGGTCAATATAGTAACATTCATATCATTCATAAATGAATACATCAATGGTAAACTTGGAAAACATTTAGGCTAACTGCATGCACTTAATGCTTTTGTATTTAAAAGAATAGGCAGGCTGAGAAATAGATTTTCAAAGTTAGGGGCCTGGGGGGCCCTTCATAAGAACAAGATAAATGTGTTGTTTTAAACCTGGTTATTAGCATGTAAAACAATTGAAAGTACTTTGATCTGTTATTTGATATGAAGAGCACAAATACTGAATCATATAAACCAGAGATCATGATCTTTTAAACTGTTTAATTCAATATAATAATGTTTCTTATATATAAAATAAATACTGTTTACAGCATTTGACACAAGGAGATCTTGTGGAATATATGAAATCACGTCCTACAAAATAAACTACTAACATATATACATTGCCCCGAAAATTAGACCGGGCATTTCCGAGGACACGTGAACGCAACACGAACGCAGCGCGCACTGTTCGGCACTGCTCGGCACTGCTCGGCACCGCTCGGCCAATGAGAAGCGAGAAGACGTGCGAAGTGGGCATGTCTGTCAAAACGAAACTTAAGCGATGAAAATGCAATATGGCCAAATTACTAGTTAAATCTCGATTTTTTTCGAGGAGGGGCATGGCGGGCCCCCTCCTATTTCAAACCGCGGGCCCGCCGGAGATTCAACTGCTTGCGGGCCCCGGGCCCCTGTCTATTTCGCAGCCTGATAGGAATAGTCAAATTATTGCTAACTTGTACTTGTACTTGTGGAATTTGGTCTCTAAGTTTGGCTTTGTATTGCCAGGAATTGGGCAACATTGTTTATTTCTCTTAGAACACGGTCTAGGACTGAGCAATTTGAGTCTAATCCAGATCCAATCATTTCAAATGGTCAGTGATCAGCTCGGTTCTGTTTAATTGAGAGCTCCACAGCCAAAAGCATGTGGTTTGTATCAGAGTTCAGACTTTGGAGGAAGAAATGAGGTGTTTGATTTGCATGTTTCATGACATTGGAGTGTAATAGTGCGTTCAGACCGGGCGTCAAACTTCTGCGTCGGGCGTGAATTTGACATTTAAATGTACGTTTGAAGGATCATCATCTCTGATTGGCTGCTGTCACTAAAACGTTCAGCTTTGTCCAACCTTTCTGCGTCGGCCGCTCTGGACGTGTTTACATAGACTTTGAATGTAAACTGGACACGTTGATGCTTTGGTGTGAACGCCCGGTAAGACATGATGAGCTGTTGATGCAAAGGTTACGGTCATTTTTAAAAGTCTTGTCTGGACTTATAAATGTTGTTAAAGTTATAGTAATTGTATAAAAAAGAAATTGAGATGAATAAATACAAGGGAAAATGTAAAACATAATTGCTAATAGGCTCAAAAATAATCATAGCTGTAATTTTAAACACAAAATCCTTTCTTTATGTTACTTTGTGTTCTCAAACCTGTTCTGATAAAGCTCATGCTAAAACGACTAAAGGAAAATCACATTTTGATGTATTGATACTTGCTCAAATTAGTATCTTGTTTGGATACTGTTTTTAGTATAGATTAGTATCGATTTTAGATACTTTTACCAAGCCTTTTGGGGGTTTTGAAGATTTTTTGGTCCCATAGGTTTTATTAGACAGGAAAGGACATGCATAGAAATGAGGACATACATTAAACTGTCAGAGTTAGGATTGGAACTCGACACTGCACACAGCACTTACCAAGCCTTTTGTAATCTTTATTTTGGGGTGAATGTATTGGACAATAGTAAAGTTGAGGACATTGTAGTCTTCAGTCTCTGTGTTGTCTTGTGTCTATGGGGCACAGACTCCGCTCCGGCACAAAAACAAGCTCGAGATAAGACATGTAGAACTAGCGGCTTGTGGCTTTTAACACAGACGGAACAAGAAATGTGAACGTTCCACACCTTTTTGAGAACTAGTGGTTAGTATATAGTGGTTTATACAACACACACAAAGTGATACTGAAACTGGTATTGAAACTAGATACTCGTTTGAGAAAGTATGCTGGGCTGAAAAAACAAGAATAAAAAAGGTGACCAAAATCATGATATTTTGATACTGATAAGGTTTTTAAAAGTATAAAACTACATGATAATGATGAATAAATGGTGCTTTTCTCAGTGAAAAGTTTAGTTTTAACATCGTGACTGATCAGTGAAAGAAAGATTTTCACAAAATGTGACCCTGGTGACGCTAAAGTAAGATGAACTAAAAGTTTAGGCTTTCCGGATTAAGTAGATTTACAGGCACACGTTTGGCTCTGCTCCAATCACAGTGATGCAGTTCAAAACAAAAGCAAGGCATCTGGCTCAAACATCTGCCAAGAAACTCAAGAGTGTCCCGAAAATGCACGAGAGATCCTGCATTTAGGTGTTTAGATTTAAATTGGTGATGCAGCGACCAGCTTCATTTGCCCTGCTGCTCCACCACGGACACTAGACCTTGTAACGTCTCCTCTCTAGACTTTGCTGTACAAAAATAAGCACTTCATTTCCTATCTCGTCCATTAATTCTTGGAGTTGCCAACAACCACAGAGCGAGAAGGCCTTTGTGCTTCAAGGTTAAAAAGAATACATTTAAAAACATAACTCTGATCAGAGCTCTCCCCAGAATGTTTAAAAGGGATGGTAAATATGTCTCATATGGGGTTGCATTTTCCTCCAAGGATGGTTTAATGTACCTTCATTATTAATGTACATGCACCCTATTACATATTATTACATGGTGTATAAGCCTAAACATACTATTACATGGTGTATAAGCCTAAACATACTATTACATGGTGTATAAGCCTAAACATACTATTACATGGTGTATAAGTCTAAACACACTATTACATGGTGTATAAGTCTAAACACACTATTACATGGTGTATAAGCCTAAACACACTATTACATGGTGTATAAGCCTAAACATACTATTACATGGTGTATAAGTCTAAACACACTATTACATGTGTATAAGCCTAAACACACTATTACATGTGTATAAGTCTAAACATACTATTACATGGTGTATAAGTCTAAACATACTATTACATGGTGTATAAGTCTAAACATACTATTACATGGTGTATAAGTCTAAACACACTATTACATGGTGTATAAGTCTAAACATACTATTACATGGTGTATAAGCCTAAACATACTATTACATGGTTTATAAGCCTAAACATACTATTACATGGTGTATAAGCCTAAACATACTATTACATGGTGTATAAGTCTAAACATACTATTACATGGTGTATAAGTCTAAACACACTATTACATGGTGTATAAGTCTAAACACACTATTACATGGTTTATAAGTCTAAACACACTATTACATGGTGTATAAGCCTAAACATACTATTACATGGTTTATAAGCCTAAACATACTATTACATGGTGTATAAGCCTAAACATACTATTACATGGTGTATAAGTCTAAACATACTATTACATGGTGTATAAGTCTAAACACACTATTACATGGTGTATAAGTCTAAACATACTATTACATGGTGTATAAGTCTAAACATACTATTACATGGTGTATAAGTCTAAACATACTATTACATGGTGTATAAGCCTAAACATACTATTACATGGTGTATAAGCCTAAACATACTATTACATGGTGTATAAGTCTAAACATACTATTACATGGTGTATAAGTCTAAACACACTATTACATGGTGTATAAGCCTAAACATACTATTACATGGTGTATAAGTCTAAACACACTATTACATGGTGTATAAGTCTAAACATACTATTACATGGTGTATAAGTCTAAACACACTATTACATGGTGTATAAGTCTAAACACACTATTACATGGTGTATAAGTCTAAACATACTATTACATGGTGTATAAGTCTAAACATACTATTACATGGTGTATAAGTCTAAACATACTATTACATGGTGTATAAGTCTAAACATACTATTACATGGTGTATAAGTCTAAACACACTATTACATGGTGTATAAGTCTAAACATACTATTACATGGTGTATAAGTCTAAACATACTATTACATGGTGTATAAGCCTAAACATACTATTACATGGTGTATAAGCCTAAACATACTATTACATGGTGTATAAGTCTAAACACACTATTACATGGTGTATAAGTCTAAACATACTATTACATGGTGTATAGACCTATCCACCATCAAGACATTTGAATATTATATAATATTTATGGAATATCTTTTTTTGCTCCAAGAGCTGTGTTGTTGCGGGGTTTGTTTTGGGCCTTCTGGGTAGTGCGTAGCACGTCACTAGAGTGTAATCTCTGATTGGCAGCTGCGCCGCTCCAAAACGCAGGATTCGCGCTGCACAAACGCTCAAAACGCTGGACGCCCAAGACAAGTCCACATAGACTTTAAATGTAAACTGGACGCTTTGACGCGGCGGTATGAACTTGTTTATTTGAACCAGTATTTTAATGATGGCTCTACCTAAAATATGGGATGAAGTTTTAGGGAAGGTTTATTTTCCCCCCATGTCGAATCGGATTTTGATTTATCTTGTTAGATGCCATCCCTGAATGTACGCAGTGAGACCCCTGCTAATGCATACACCATGAGGTCATGAGGCTGTATGTTTGATGTACCCCGACCCAATATTTTTCAAGTGGGTCGGTAGGTAAATTATTATTTTTTTTTAACTTTGAAGGCATAAAAAATTCTCAAATTTGTCTTTTTCACCAAGTCCACTAGCACATCACGCCACGTATCAGTCTGTCTCAAAACCATCAACTTATTCTTAATCTTCACTCTTTTTCCACATTTCGACCGATCTGTCACCGACACACTGAACACACATGTTGTCGCCATTTTTTGATTCTGCCAGTGACCCGCAGTGACCGCCTGGCGTCGGGCTTCAACAGTCAATGAGACGTTCTCCTTTCGTGTTAGTTACATTTTCGGCTTTAAAATATTTCTACCAAGTTCCAGTGATACAATATTATTCAACACAACGCTTTTTTCAAAAAACGGTCGGTGAGTCGGGCGAGATGTAAGACAAAAAAAAATATTTGGCATCATTTTTTTCTCTGTTTCTTTTTATTTTATTTTACATGATTTGGCATCATTTTGACAAAATGCTGATTATTATTTTTTTCCAGTTGGCTATTTTTTTTACCAAGTCGGTCGGGTTACGGCAAACAGACATATCTTTTTGCTCTACCTTAAAGCAATCTTCGGAGCATTCACACATAACTGTAATTGGAGAGATTGAGCAGTCAATCACACAGAGCCCGACAGAAATCGACCAATAGCAGGAGTTATAATTTTTGATTTCCTCAGGATTTGTTACAAACGTCAACGATAAACTTGGGGCAGGGCGTGTACGCGAGGATTGTTTTCTCCAGTTTGCAAATACAATTGTTAGTCAGTCGCTTCTGTGCAAGTGAAAAATGTCATCGCAAAGAGGCTGTCGACCGGGTGTGAAAAAGTTCTCTGTCAAACTGTCCCCTGCCCCAAAACCCCGTTCCCTCCTGCACTCACGGCAGGACAGAGCGAGAGCCCGTCTCTTACAAACCTTTTAGCGACGGTGCCGCCCGCTCTGCATGGTCCCCAAAACATTTATGATCACTCACTAGTGTTGACCCACGCTGTCCTGTGTCTGTCCTGTGTCTGTCCCCTCTGCCTGTGTCTGTCCTGTGTCTATCCCCTCTGCCTGTGTCTGTCCCCTCTGCCTGTGTCTGTCCCCTCTCCCTGTGTCTGTCCTGTGTCTGTCCCCTCTGCCTGTGTCTGTCCCCTCTGCCTGTGTCTGTCCTGTGTCTGTTCCCTCTGCCTGTGTCTGTCCCCTCTGCCTGTGTCTGTCCCCTCTGTCCTGTGTCTGTCCCCTCTGCCTGTGTCTGTCCCCTCTGCCTGTGTCTGTCCTGTGTCTGTCCCCTCTGCCTGTGTCTGTCCCCTCTGCCTGTGTCTGTCCCCTCTGCCTGTGTCTGTCCTGTGTCTGTCCCCTCTGCCTGTGTCTGTCCCCTCTGCTTGTGTCTGTCCTGTGTCCGTCCCCTCTGCCTGTGTCTGTCCCCTCTGCCTGTGTCTGTCCTGTGTCCGTCCCCTCTGCCTGTGTCTGTCCTGTGTCTGTCCCCTCTGCCTGTGTCTGTCCCCTCTGCCTGTGTCTGTCCCCTCTGCCTGTGTCTGTCCTGTGCCTGTCCCCTCTGCCTGTGTCTGTCCCCTCTGCCTGTGTCTGTCCCCTCTGCCTGTGTCTGTCCTGTGTCTGTCCCCTCTGCCTGTGTCTGTCCCCTCGGTCTTCACTTTCACAGCCACTTTGTCCCTGCTCTCATGCAAAGACAAAGCTGATCAATTAGCAGCAAATGTTATTTTACCTGTAAAAAATTATGAGAAGAATTTGGCGACGGATTAAAAGTCTTGTTAATGTTCAGGGAATTAATCATTGACAGACATTTTTATTTATTTTTAATTAGTAAAAGGAATTGACTCAAATATTGGAATATGATGAAAGCGTTGAATCTTGTTTCATGTTTTAGTCCAAATCTCCCCGTCCTAAGAATAACATTTTGTTTACAATTTTTCACTGGATAGTAACTAAAAAAGACATTGCATCTCCGTTGCCCATGACTTCAGCAAGCTACCCCCTAAACCAGGGGTGGGCAAACTACGGCCCGCGGGCCACATGTGGCCCGTTTGTCTTTATAATCCGCCCCGCCAAGCCAAACATGCCAAGTAATATTTAAAAAAAAAAATATATATATATATATTTTTTGCCCTCAGGCATCTGTCTGCACTTGTATCATTAATAATAATAATAATTAATAAATATGACGTGAAATAAATTAAATAATAGATTCAATAGCCTATATTTGACAGAAAAGTGATATTTTATTTTATAAAAAAAAAAAAAGTTTTTTTTTTCTTCACACCAACGCCCTCAGCTACTTACCTGGATTCAAATATGGCCCTCGGAGGAAAGTAATTGCCCACCCCTGCCCTAGACAAATATGCTGGGATAAACCTTGAATTTGCATAATAATAGCTAAACATGTATTTCTTGTTTTTTGTTTCTTGTTGTGATGGTTCTTGTTCCTTTCGCCAGGCTGTCCGCTGCTACGACTCGCTGATCCTGAAAGCCGAGGGGAAAGTGGAGCCAGAGCTGTTCTGTCAACTTGGGCACTTCAACCTGCTCCTGGAAGACTATCCAAAAGGTCTCACTCAGCTACCTCTCCTGTCTTGTTTATTTTATCTGTTCATTATTATGTATTGTACGTGCTGTCCCCCCATCTGTAAATATCCACCCTTTTTTGTATATGTCCAGCGTCTTTGGGTCCCTGAAAAGCGCTATATAAATAAAAGATTTATTATTATTATTATACATGATATATAGTGTTAAAAAAGAACGACTGGACGAACATCTAGTTTGAAGCAACAATTCCTGGTTGTTGCTTCTACATCAAAACTAAACTGTATTTATAGGTGGCTGATGTCTTTTGAGAGTAAAATATCAAGTTCAGAGACATTTTAAAACTGCAGATTAAAAAAGTATTATTACTATGTTTTTACACCTCATTGTTCTAATAACTCTCTGTTGTATTTGCAGCATTATCAGCATACCAGAGGTACTACAGTTTACAGACAGACTACTGGAAGGTACGACTTTTACAAAATTGCATGTGTTTATAAAGACATACCGTACTTTTCGGGCTTTTCCCCCGCGCTTTAAACCCTGCGGTCATCACAAGTTACAACGGTGCGTCTAATTTATAGATTTGACTGGCTATTGGCCACCGGCACTCTAGCAGGAAGCGCAAGCGTTCGACAAACTGTAGAAGAGTCAGTAAGAGCACTGTCCAAGCATTGAAACGCAAAGACGTGTGTGGAGCGTGGACATGCGTAAACCTGCCTGTTCAGAACCTGCCTCATTGAAATGATATTCTCTTTGCCCGACCTGCCTCACGGGTCAAAAGATAACCCTGCGTCACTACACCGGAACATATTTTTGTGTAAATATCTCATGTTACAACACTCGCTAAGCACAAGCTCAGGAGCAGATGGAACCAGATGTGAAGACACAGACACCGGTCAATCAGCTCACACAGAGTCATCGAGGACAGAGGGGACAGTAGGGACAGCTCAGATGTGTTCTTTGTATGTTAAACTTCAAAATGCTTCAAAAATCCAACTCATATTCACTAAGGTATTAGTGTACAATTTCTATTTTCTTGAGTGCAGCTTTTATTCAGGAGCGCTCTATGGCCCAAAAAATAGTAACTTCACTAAAATATGAACAAAGTTTTGGTTTGGAGTTTCACTACTACTACTACTACTACTACTACTACTACTACTACTACTACTACTACTACTACTACTACTACTACTACTACTACTACTACTACTACCTACTACTACTACTACTACTACTACTACTGCTGCTGCTGCTGCTGCTGCTGCTGCTGCTGCTGCTGCTGCTGCTGCTGCTGCTGCTGCTGCTGCTGCTGCTGCTGCTGCTGCTGCTGCTGCTGCTGCTGCTGCTGCTGCTGCTGCTGCTGCTGCTGCTACTGCTACTGCTACTGCTACTGCTACTGCTACTGCTACTTCTTCTTCTTCTTCTTCTTCTTCTTCTTCTTCTTCTTCTTCTTCTTCTTCTTCTTCTTCTTCTTCTTCTTCTTCTTCTTATTCTTATTCTTATTCTTATTCTTATTCTTATTCTTATTCTTATTCTTATTCTTATTCTTATTCTTATTCTTATTCTTATTCTTATTGAAATGTTGTTTTTATTTTTTTTTACACAGAATGCTGCCTTTCTGTACGGCCTGGGAATGGTCTACTTCCACTATAATGCCTTTCAGTGGTGAGTAACTAAAACTGCACTGTAAATATTAGTTGCGAAATACATTAGGACTGCAACTGATGTTAGTTTTCAACTAGGCCGCAATTCTTTTTGATTAGTCGGCTGGTCAACCGATATTTTATATAATATAATATATTCTTTACCAAAAAAAGGTTGAAACATGATGACTGAAGGCTTCTAGATGAAGTGTATTATTAATGAATTTGTTTTAAGCAGAGTTGAGTGAATATCTGTTTTGGTTCTTCCGGGTCGTGCGTAGGCACATCACTATAGCGTGATCTCTGATTGGTTGCTGCGCCGCGTCTGCCACAAAAAAGTTCATCTTTGTTCAACTTTTCTGCGTCGGCCGTTCTGGCCGCGCATCCAAAGCATCCGACGCTTAAACGCGCCGCGTCCGACACTTCAAACACAGGATTTGCGCTGGACGCCCAAAACGCGCCTCCACATAGACTTTGAATGTAAACTGGACGCTTTGACGTGGCGGTCTGAACACCCCTTAACTCTGTTAAATCTTCTTTTAAAACTTTAAAACTAATACTTGTAATACGTCTGTCCAGTTGTAACTCAAAAACACTGCGTGTACCAGTGAACGGGCAGCTCACATGTCATACCTTACATACCATCACGCTGTTACGTTTCTATGCCTACGGCATATTTACTCTTAATAACCTGTTTACCTGACGGAAGAGGATGACTATAGTGAAGATTGAGTAATATTTTAGTTTTTCCCATCAACTTCACACATTTTTACGCAAACGCGCTCCATTGGAGATTACACTCTTACCTGGACCAAGCACAAGAATTGGATCATTTTAGCCCTGTCTTCAACTTCATGCGGACACAGCAGGTGGCGCGTGGATGTGGATTTATTATGAAGCTCAACAGCACGTTTGACACAAGGATCCGCCCTGAAGACTGAATATTTTCCGTTGTTTCTTCAGCGCTTCTGTTTTTGGGAAGAGGATAGAGCTTTGTTTGGTGTCTGCATTATTTTTGTTGTTGTGTTGTGTTCGCCAATTGACGCAGATATCTAAAGCCAAGGAACCAAAGTTGGCACCAAAAGAAGGTTCCAGTACTTCTTGGACCTTTTCGGTTGTTTCTTTCTTGGTACCAGATAACGGTGCTGTGTTCTTGCTGGGCTGAGGTTGGAGGATGGCTTAAAAATTTGGAAAGCCAATATGATCACATTCCGCCACTTAGGAGCGGCGTATTTTCTGACGCTTTAAAATTAAAAGTGCGGCGTATGATGTTACGCCTGACGGCGACTCTTCAGACGATAGACGATAACACAGTGGCCGTAATTTAGAAATACATACTCATTCACCCATTTAGTTTATCCATGACAATAAATTATGTAAATATTCAATCAGGCTGCACATGTTTGTTTAAGGCAGGCATGTCCAAACTACGGCCCAGGGGCCAAATGTGGCCCTCAAACCAATTTTTGTTGGCCCCCCGGCTTCCTGCTAAGTTGGCCCAAATAACAAAAAGTAGTACTTTTTACTGTAAAATTGGAAAAATTCAAGCATTTTGATATTATACCAACCTGATATAAATGTTCCAAGTCTTATTAAAGGCGTGGAGGTTCATCGAAACGATGTCAACATTGTCGGGTTGTTTGTGGCCCTCTGTGAAAAAAGTTTGGACGCCCCTGGTTTACGGGATAAAAAATGTATTCTGTTATTCATGTATGTTTGCAATAACCAACAGTTAGTCTGTTAACTGCTAGCTATTGCAAACTTTGCAAGAATAGCTTTAATAAATGAACCCACTGACATGGAGTTATAGTTTTATATTTTGTTCCTGAACCAATAATACGATAATACGTAGACTGCAAACAATTATAATTTAACAATATGAACTCCAACACAATAAATATTGGACTTACATCGCCTGCAAAAATATTATAACACTAAGTAAATGTTACAGGTACTAATGCCAAACAAAAAGACAAGTATAGTGTGGAGACATGGACACAACATTGAGTTGTATGCTGCCCTCTGCAGTAAACAATGGGGATTAGAGCGTGCTGGATTGGCACAAGAGCAGTGTTGCCTTTATGCTTCATAACCGATCCTTCCCCTGCTTGTTTCAGGGCGATCAAAGCGTTTCAGGAGGTGCTGTACATCGACCCCGGGTTTTCTCGAGCCAAAGAGATCCATCTGCGACTGGGGCTTATGTGCAAGGTCAACACGGACTATGAGTCCAGTCTAAAGGTAAGGAACAGGGATTACGGATTTGTTAAAATAGTGAAATATCAATATAGGTCGTGTTCGTTGGTGGTGAAGTGGTCGGGTGCGTTGTGCGTGTGTGTTGCTACAACTGCCTCCCCATTTCACGCTGCGTCCTGTCAAAATTTGGAGATACAGTATTGATATTGTTGACTGTTGTTTTGAGTAGTAATTTTGACATTTTTACAAAATTAGTTTGTGACCGCGCTACAATTTTGTGTATTTTTTTAAAGAAAATACACTTGTTTTTGGAATACATTTGGCATATTTACTTATTTGATAATTAAAATGGGTGTCGGTGTAATCCCTCATTCGTCCAGGCGTGTTCCATAGTAGAAAAAGCTTCAGTTGTAGTCATCTGGACTCAGTTTGAAAAAATAGACGTTTCGACTCTCATCCAAGAGTCATTGTCAATAACAGAATTTAGGTCGAGAACTCCGATATTAATACTGTTCTGTGGTAAGACCCGTCCATTGGGAGGAGCCTTCCTGAAGTAGAAAGAGTTGTTTGTTTCAACAGAAACTCCCCTTTGTATCTACCGAGCTAGCCTATTCAGAATCTTAATGGGCTATTAGAACCTCTTTATCTTTGTGAGACCCTGGCTCGACCACCCTGAGTACCTGATTAGCATCTGAATGTCCTTTACCTTTCCAGGGGTTCAGAATCCCATTATAAATAACAGGAAGATGAAACCTAAGCCCTCCATTTCTGTTTAAAGAAGGTCTTTCTTTTTTAACAAAAATAGCTTCCTTGACTCCTCTTTCAAACCATCTTTTCTCCCTGCTTAAAACCTTCACCTCACCGTCTTCAAACGAGTGATTAGAGGCTTCAAGATGGAGATGCACGGCGCTCTGAGGTCCTGAACTAGTATTTCTTCTGTGCTGATAAAGCCTCTTGTGTAGAGGCTGTTTCGTCTCACCTATGTAACGTTCTTTACAACTTTCTTCACTGCATTGGATCGAATAAACTACATTGCTCTGTTTTTGAGTCGGCAACTTGTCCTTTGGGTGAACCAGTTTTTGTCTTAAAGTGTTTCCTGGTTTAAAATAAACAGGGACTTCGTGTTGTCTAAAAATTCTCTGCAATTCTTCTGACAGGCCAGACACATAAGGGATAGAAACACCCTTCCTTCTCTGTTCAGTTTCCCTTTTGTCCTGCTTCTTGGTTCTCTTCACTCTGTTGAGAGCCCAAGCGGGGTAACCACAGGCTGAGAGGGCATTTCGGACATGTTTTTCCTCTTTCTTCTTGCCCTCTGAGCTGGTGGGCACACCTTGAGCTCTGTGTTGTAAGGTTCTGATCACCCCCAGCTTGTGCTGTAGTGGGTGGTTGGAGCCAAAGAGCAGATACTGGTCCGTGTGTGTCGGTTTCCTATATACTTCTATTTGGAGTTTCCCGTCCTCTCCTCTGATCGTGGATACTAGTTCAGGACCTCAGAGCGCCGTGCATCTCCATCTTGAAGCCTCTAATCACTCGTTTGAAGACGGTGAGGTGAAGGTTTTAAGCAGGGAGAAAAGATGGTTTGAAAGAGGAGTCAAGGAAGCTATTTTTGTTAAAAAAGAAAGACCTTCTTTAAACAGAAATGGAGGGCTTAGGTTTCATCTTCCTGTTATTTATAATGGGATTCTGAACCCCTGGAAAGGTAAAGGACATTCAGATGCTAATCAGGTACTCAGGGTGGTTGAGCCAGGGTCTCACAAAGACAAAGAGGTTTCTAATAGCCCATTAAGATTCTGAATAGGCTAGCTCGGTAGATACAAAGGGGAGTTTCTGTTGAAACAAACAACTCTTTCTACTTCAGGAAGGCTCCGCCCAATGGGCGGGTCTTACCACAGAACAGTATTAATATCGGAGTTCTCGACCTAAATTCTGTTATTGACAATGACTCTTGGATGAGAGTCGAAACGTCTATTTTTTCAAACTGAGTCCAGATGACTACAACTGAAGCTTTTTCTACTACAATTAAAATGGGTGTATATAATTTTACCTTTAAGTTAACTAACTTAAATGAAATGAAATGCTGTTAACTCAAAATAATGATATCTTACAGAATATCATGTGCAATATTGCAATTGTTGCATGTATAGCAAAATTGTGATATTGTATTGTGAGTCATGATTTGTGTGTCAAATGGTGGGTCCCAGCCCTAAATTTTATCTGCCGTGTCGCAGAGTCCAGACTTTGCTGTCTGCCGTGTCGCAGAGTCCAGACTTTGCTGTGATTGTTTAAATCCACTGTGGATGGACAATACATCAGTGCTTATGTCTAAATAAGTCATATTGTGATTTTAGTTTTTACAACTAAAAGCGTTCACAGTGTCGTGAGTTCGAATCCCTACTCTGACAATGTGCTGCATGTCTTCCCTTCTCTCTCGTTCCCATTTCACGCTCACCTTTCCTGTCTAATAAAGCCTTTGGGCCAAAGAAATATATACATATAATATATAATAATCCAGAGCAACTTCAATGTGATATTATGCGTTATTTTCACCACAAGAGGGTGCTCTAGGCTCTAAGCGACGCAGAAGAAGAATCTGCACTTCCTCTTCCTCTGGAGTTTGTGGAGTTGTTTAGAAGTGACACAGAGGAAGAAGAATTCAGTGGATTTAGTGATTTGGGGTAAAACTGATGCTTTGGTAAACTTGTTAGCATGTTCTTTATGCTATAGTTATCTGAATAACTGTTCATATGTTACGTTAACATACCAGACACTTACCACAGTTCTGTCTGTGCCTCATGTAGCTGAAGGTGTTAGCGTTAGCATACGTCATGTAGCTGAAGGTGTTAGCGTTAGCATACGTACACCTATTCACCATGTTCTCTCATCTGTTATTATTTTAAACTGCATTTCAAGACAAAATGTCTGTTCTTGGTCTTGGATTTTATCAAATAAATTTCCCCCAAAAATGCGACTTATACTCCAATATATATAATTAAGTTAATATCAACCACAGCATGTATCTGATATCTGTATTGGCTGGGGTGAAATTTAAGTCCTGGGATGTGCGTGTGCTACAAGGTTATTGCGATATTTGTATATACTTTTTTACACAATAATCTCAGTGATATTAAAATTTAAGAGCTTAAACCAGGACTAAATCAATGGTAATTTAGAAAGACTCAATAAGGAATATTATGATTAAAATCTGCCTTTTTCTACTTTTTCATTTTAAAAACGTATGTCACATGGAGGATCTGGATGTTGTTCCGATATTGATCTTTGCGTTAGCCAATATTGCGATATCAACACTTTTGCGATATATTGTGCAGTCCTTTTCAGAAAGATGACCAATAGGAGGAGTGAGCATAGATACCGTCGTAGTAGGGGGCGTGGTGTAGTGTGGGAGAAAACATTTTCCATGTTTTTAAGTAATTTCCAGTTGGATTATATGTATTTTAAGCACAACTAAGTCTGAATGATGCTGAGATGGTCTAATGGCCCGTACACACCGCGGCGGCCGAATCGGGCCAGACGCAGAATTTGAGCGCGTGTGAACTTGAAAGACAAACGCACCAGACGCGCGTTCTCGACGCGCCAGACTCATGTCCGTAAAATACACTCAGCAGCAGACGTGCGTCTGCGTCGTCCTGCACATGCTCAGTGGAGTCGAGTGGTCCTGCACATGCTCAGTGGAGTCGAGTCGTCCTGCACATGCTCAGTGGAGTCGAGTCGTCCTGCACATGCTCAGTGGAGTCGAGTGGTCCTGCACATGCTCAGTGGAGTCGAGTGGTCCTGCACATGCTCAGTGGAGTCGAGTCGTCCTGCACATGCTCAGTGGAGTCGAGTCGTCCTGCACATGCTCAGTGGAGTCGAGTCGTCCTGCACATGCTCAGTGGAGGAGTTGTGCTGTGTTGCTTTTCTCGTGGTGTAAATGGAGTTTAATGTTGGACAATGGCTTTGGTTTATTAACTTTACAAAGTCCAAAAGCGGAGGCGATGGGCCCCGGGGCCCGTTGGGACCCGCATATACTTCAGAGATGAGTAGAGTTTAGTCAATATCATTATTTGCTCCAAGAGCTGCGTTTTAAGGATTTTTTTTATCTTGCGGGTTTGTTTTGGGGCTTTTCCGGGTCATCCCTGATTGGCTGCTGCGGGCGCATCTGCTGCAGAAAGCTGAACAAAGCTGAACATGTTGCGCCGGCTGCTTTGAACGCCTCGGGCGCCTCATACGCGCACCCAAAGCGTAGAGAGCGTACGAAAATGCACCAATTGCGCCGCAAAAACGAAGAAATCGCGCCGCGGGAAACGCACGACGTGCTCGACGCGCGTTTACATAGACTTTGAATGTAAACTGGACGCTTCGGCCGCCGCGGTCTGTACGGGCCTTAACTTCTTTTGTCAGTGAAAACACAGGTCTCCTTTGAGGGAGAACACAAAATTCAATTTATAAGTACAATAAATTTTTCTCTATGAGTCTTGCTTTTTCGCCAGTCGAGATTCTTTTCACAAAATTCACACTTTTATCTTGTGTGCAATAATCACAGCCATGAACTGAGAACCAATCAGTGAGGAGCCACGCACAGTTGTTCACCACACAAGCAAAGCCTGAGCACAGCCGCGGCAGATTTTGCCTCTACGAATGGTTCTTATCTTTCATTAATAGCGTCCCTTCAGAAGGAACTGCATTAAATAGAGAAGCATCATTATGACAACATCTAAAGGACATGTTCCTAACCCACTGAGTCCAGTCTGTAGGGACAGAACATTCTGCTAAAACACACACTGCCCTGCCAAGCAAAGACATTAGCTGGATTTCTAGGGCTTTTCATCTTATATTACAGAATGACAATTCTCTTCACTAATATTCGTTTTCTTCCATACAGCATTTTCAGCTGGCTTTGATTGACTCCAACCCTTGCACTTTGTCCAAAGCTGAAAGTAAGTACCATTTTTCTACAAATAATAATATTCAATGTTGATGGCTTGAACAGCCAAGTCTATGAAGTAAATCCATTTGCTCCATTTGCTTCATTCATTCATTCACACACACACACACACACACACACACACACACACACACACACACACATCTCTCTCATTCATTCATTCATTCATTCATTCATTCATACATACATACATACATACATACATACATACATACATACATACATACATACATACATACATACATACATACATACATACATACTAGGGCTGGGAATCGCTGAGTACCTCACTATACGATACACGGCTCACGATACGATAATATCGCGATATGGCGATACTGCCGCGATACTGTGATTATCGCTATATTGTCTATAATAACTCTGGATATATAATATGTTATCTCCATAAGAGACTGGCCCTTTAAGGGGCGGAGCCTAGAGCACCGCTGTATGCGAGGAGAGAGAAGAGGAGAGTCTTGGATCTATTATAATATTGGAGTTCACCATCAAAGTTTTGATACGTTTACAGTTTAAATTAGCGGTTCGTTTGCCTCCCCAGTCTAAGACCCCCTCGCATGATATACCCTCTGTGTGTGCGTGATATAAGACCCCCCCGCATAATATACCCTCTGTGTGTGCGTGATATAAGACCCCCCCGCATAATATACCCTCTGTGTGTGCGTGATATAAGACCACACCCCCCGCATAATATACCCTCTGTGTGTGCGTGATATAAGACCACACCCCCCGCATAATATACCCTCTGTGTGTGCGTGATATAAGACCCCCCCCGCATAATATACCTTCTGTGTGTGCGTGATATAAGACCCCCGCCCGCATAATACACCCTCTGTGTGTGCGTGATATAAGACCCCCGCCCGCATAATACACCCTCTGTGTGTGCGTGATATAAGACCACCCCCCCCGCATAACATACCCTCTGTGTGTGCGTGATATAAGACCACACCCCCCGCATAATATATCCTCTGTGTGTGCGTGATATAAGACCCCCCCCGCATAATATACCCTCTGTGTGTGCTTGATATAAGACCCCCGCCCGCATAATACACCCTCTGTGTGTGCGTGATATAAGACCCCCCCCGCATAATATACCCTCTGTGTGTGCGTGATATAAGACCACACCCCCCCACATAATATACCCTCTGTGTGTGCGTGATATAAGACCACATCCCCGCATAATATACCCTCTGTGTGTGCGTGATATAAGACCACACCCCCCGCATAATATACCCTCTGTGTGTGCGTGATATAAGACCACATCCCCGCATAATATACCCTCTGTGTGTGCGTGATATAAGACCCCCCCGCATAATATACCCTCTGTGTGTGCGTGATATAAGACCACACCCCCCGCATAATATACCCTCTGTGTGTGCGTGATATAAGACCACACCCCCGCATAATATACCCTCTTTGTGTGCGTGATATAAGACCACACCCCCCGCATAATATACCCTCTGTGTGTGCGTGATATAAGACCCCCCCCGCATAATATACCCTCTGTGTGTGCTTGATATAAGACCCCCGCCCGCATAATACACCCTCTGTGTGTGCGTGATATAAGACCCCCGCCCGCATAATATACCCTCTGTGTGCGTGATATAAGACCCCCCCGCATAATATACCCTCTATGTGTGCGTGATATAAGACCACACCCCCCGCATAATATACCCTTCTCTGTGTGCGTGATATAAGACCCCCCCGCATAATATACCCTCTGTGTGTGCTTGATATAAGACCCCCGCCCGCATAATATACCCTCTGTGTGTGCTTGATATAAGACCCCCGCCCGCATAATTCACCTTCTGTGTGTGCGTGATATAAGACCCCCCCGCATAATATACCCTCTGTGTGTGCGTGATATAAGACCCCCCCGCATAATATACCCTCTGTGTGTGCGTGATATGAGACCCCCCCGCATAATATACCCTCTGTGTGTGCGTGATATGAGACCCCCCGCATAATATACCCTCTGTGTGTGCGTGGTATAAGACCACACCCCCCGCATAATATACCCTTCTGTGTGTGCGTGATATAAGACCCCCCCGCATAATATACCCTCTGTGTGTGCGTGATATAAGACCCCCCCGCATAATATACCCTCTGTGTGTGCGTGATGAGACCCCCCGCATAATATACCCTCTGTGTGTGCGTGATATGAGACCCCCCGCATAATATACCCTCTGTGTGTGCGTGATATAAGACCACACCCCCCCGCATAATATACCCTCTGTGTGTGAGTGATATAAGACCACACCCCCGCATAATATACCCTCTGTGTGTGCGTGATATAAGACCCCCCGCATAATATACCCTCTGTGTGTGCGTGATATAAGACCACACCCCCCGCATAATATACCCTCTGTGTGCGTGATATAAGACCCCCCCGCATAATATACCCTCTGTGTGTGCGTTATATAAGACCACACCCCCCGCATAATATACCCTCTGTGTGTGCGTGATATAAGACCCCCCCGCATAATATACCCTCTGTGTGTGCTTGATATAAGACCCCCGCCCGCATAATACACCCTCTGTGTGTGCGTGATATAAGACCCCCCCGCATAATATACCCTCTGTGTGTGCGTGATATAAGACCACACCCCCCGCATAATATACCCTCTGTGTGTGCGTGATATAAGACCCCCCCGCATAATATACCCTCTGTGTGTGCGTGATATGAGACCCCCCGCATAATATACCCTCTTTGTGTGTGTGATATAAGACCACACCCCCCCGCATAATATACCCTCTGTGTGTGCGTGATATAAGACCACACCCCCCGCATAATATACCCTCTGTGTGTGCGTGATATAAGACCCCCCCGCATAATATACCCTCTGTGTGTGCGTGATATAAGACCACACCCCCCGCATAATATACCCTCTGTGTGCGTGATATAAGACCCCCCCCGCATAATATACCCTCTGTGTGTGCGTGATATAAGACCTCCCCGCATAATATACCCTCTGTGTGCGTGATATAAGACCCCCCCGCATAATATATCCTCTGTGTGTGCGTGATATAAGACCCCCCCGCATAATATACCCTCTGTGTGTGCGTGATATAAGACCACCCCCCCGCATAATATACCCTCTGTGTGCGTGATATAAGACCCCCCCCGCATAATATACCCTCTTTGGGTGCGTGATATAAGACCCCCGCCCCGCATAATATACCCTCTGTGTGTGCGTGATATAAGACCCCCCGCATAATATACCCTCTGTGTGTGCGTGATATGAGACCCCCCGCATAATATACCCTCTGTGTGTGCGTGATATAAGACCACCCCCCCGCATAATATACCCTCTGTGTGTGCGTGATATAAGACCACACCCCCAGCATAATATACCCTCTGTGTGTGCGTGATATAAGACCCCCCTCATAATATACCCTCTGTGTGTGCGTGATATAAGACCACACCCCCCGCATAATATACCCTCTGTGTGCGTGATATAAGACCCCCCCGCATAATATACCCTCTGTGTGTGCGTGATATAAGACCCCCCCGCATAATATACCCTCTGTGTGTGCGTGATATAAGACCACACCCCCCGCATAATATACCCTCTGTGTGCGTGATATAAGACCCCCCCGCATAATATACCCTCTGTGTGTGCGTGATATAAGACCCCCCCGCATAATATACCCTCTGTGTGCGTGATATAAGACCACACCCCCCGCATAATATACCCTCTGTGTGTGCGTGATATAAGACCCCCCCCGCATAATATACCCTCTGTGTGTGCGTGATATGAGACCCCCCGCATAATATACCCTCTGTGTGTGCGTGATATAAGACCCCCCCGCATAATATACCCTCTGTGTGTGCGTGATATAAGACCACACCCCCCCGCATAATATACCCTCTGTGTGTGCGTGATATAAGACCACATCCCCGCATAATATACCCTCTGTGTGTGCGTGATATAAGACCACACCCCCCGCATAATATACCCTCTGTGTGTGCGTGATATAAGACCCCCCCGCATAATATACCCTCTGTGTGTGCGTGATATAAGACCACACCCCCCGCATAATATACCCTCTGTGTGCGTGATATAAGACCCCCCCCCGCATAATATACCCTCTGTGTGTGCGTGATATAAGACCCCCCCGCATAATAAACCCTCTGTGTGCGTGATATAAGACCCCCCCGCATAATATACCCTCTTTGTGTGCGTGATATAAGACCACACCCCCCGCATGATATACCCTCTGTGTGTGCGTGATATATGAGACCCCCCGCATAATATACCCTCTGTGTGTGCTTGATATAAGACCCCCGCCCGCATAATATACCCTCTGTGTGTGCGTGATATATAAGACCCCCCCGCATAAAATACCCTCTCTGTGTGCGTGATATGAGACCCCCCGCATGATATACCCTCTGTGTGTGCGTGATATAAGACCCCCCCGCATAATATACCCTCTGTGTGTGCGTGATATGAGACCCCCCGCATAATATACCCTCTGTGTGTGCGTGATATAAGACCACACCCCCCGCATAATATACCCTCTGTGTGTGCGTGATATAAGACCCCCCCGCATAATATACCCTCTGTGTGTGCGTGATATGAGACCCCCCGCATAATATACCCTCTGTGTGTGCGTGATATGAGACCCCCCGCATAATATACCCTCTTTGTGTGCGTGATATAAGACCACACCCCCCCGCATAATATACCCTCTGTGTGTGCGTGATATAAGACCACACCCCCCGCATAATATACCCTCTGTGTGTGCGTGATGTAAGACCCCCCCGCATAATATACCCTCTGTGTGTGCGTGATATAAGACCACACCCCCCGCATAATATACCCTCTGTGTGCGTGATATAAGACCCCCCCCCGCATAATATACCCTCTGTGTGTGCGTGATATAAGACCTCCCCGCATAATATACCCTCTGTGTGCGTGATATAAGACCCCCCCGCATAATATATCCTCTGTGTGTGCGTGATATAAGACCCCCCCGCATAATATACCCTCTGTGTGTGCGTGATATAAGACCACCCCCCCGCATAATATACCCTCTGTGTGCGTGATATAAGACCCCCCCCGCATAATATACCCTCTTTGTGTGCGTGATATAAGACCCCCGCCCCGCATAATATACCCTCTGTGTGTGCGTGATATAAGACCCCCCGCATAATATACCCTCTGTGTGTGCGTGATATGAGACCCCCCGCATAATATACCCTCTGTGTGTGCGTGATATAAGACCACCCCCCCGCATAATATACCCTCTGTGTGTGCGTGATATAAGACCACACCCCCAGCATAATATACCCTCTGTGTGTGCGTGATATAAGACCCCCCTCATAATATACCCTCTGTGTGTGCGTGATATAAGACCACACCCCCCGCATAATATACCCTCTGTGTGCGTGATATAAGACCCCCCCGCATAATATACCCTCTGTGTGTGCGTGATATAAGACCCCCCCGCATAATATACCCTCTGTGTGTGCGTGATATAAGACCACACCCCCCGCATAATATACCCTCTGTGTGCGTGATATAAGACCCCCCCGCATAATATACCCTCTGTGTGTGCGTGATATAAGACCCCCCCGCATAATATACCCTCTGTGTGCGTGATATAAGACCACACCCCCCGCATAATATACCCTCTGTGTGTGCGTGATATAAGACCCCCCCCGCATAATATACCCTCTGTGTGTGCGTGATATGAGACCCCCCGCATAATATACCCTCTGTGTGCGTGATATAAGACCCCCCCGCATAATATACCCTCTGTGTGTGCGTGATATAAGACCACACCCCCCCGCATAATATACCCTCTGTGTGTGCGTGATATAAGACCACATCCCCGCATAATATACCCTCTGTGTGTGCGTGATATAAGACCACACCCCCCGCATAATATACCCTCTGTGTGTGCGTGATATAAGACCCCCCCGCATAATATACCCTCTGTGTGTGCGTGATATAAGACCACACCCCCCGCATAATATACCCTCTGTGTGCGTGATATAAGACCCCCCCCGCATAATATACCCTCTGTGTGTGCGTGATATAAGACCCCCCCGCATAATAAACCCTCTGTGTGCGTGATATAAGACGCCCCCACATAATATACCCTCTTTGTGTGCGTGATATAAGACCACACCCCCCGCATGATATACCCTCTGTGTGTGCGTGATATATGAGACCCCCCGCATAATATACCCTCTGTGTGTGCGTGATATATAAGACCCCCCCGCATAAAATACCCTCTCTGTGTGCGTGATATGAGACCCCCCGCATAATATACCCTCTGTGTGTGTGCGATATAAGACCACACCCCCGCATGATATACCCCTCTGTGTGTGCGTGATATAAGACCCCCCCCGCATAATATACCCTCTGTGTGTGCGTGATATGAGACCCCCCGCATAATATACCCTCTGTGTGTGCGTGATATAAGACCACACCCCCCGCATAATATACCCTCTGTGTGTGCGTGATATAAGACCCCCCGCATAATATACCCTCTGTGTGTGCGTGATATAAGACCACATCCCCCGCATAATATACCCTCTGTGTGCGTGATATAAGACCCACCCCCCCGCATAATATACCCTCTGTGTGTGCGTGATATAAGACCCCCGCCCGCATAATATACCCTCTGTGTGTGCTTGATATAAGACCCCCGCCCGCATAATTCACCTTCTGTGTGTGCGTGATATAAGACCCCCCCGCATAATATACCCTCTGTGTGTGCGTGATATAAGACCCCCCCGCATAATATACCCTCTGTGTGTGCGTGATATGAGACCCCCCCGCATAATATACCCTCTGTGTGTGCGTGATATGAGACCCCCCGCATAATATACCCTCTGTGTGTGCGTGGTATAAGACCACACCCCCCGCATAATATACCCTTCTGTGTGTGCGTGATATAAGACCCCCCCGCATAATATACCCTCTGTGTGTGCGTGATATAAGACCCCCCCGCATAATATACCCTCTGTGTGTGCGTGATGAGACCCCCCGCATAATATACCCTCTGTGTGTGCGTGATATGAGACCCCCCGCATAATATACCCTCTGTGTGTGCGTGATATAAGACCACACCCCCCCGCATAATATACCCTCTGTGTGTGCGTGATATAAGACCACACCCCCGCATAATATACCCTCTGTGTGTGCGTGATATAAGACCCCCCGCATAATATACCCTCTGTGTGTGCGTGATATAAGACCACACCCCCCGCATAATATACCCTCTGTGTGCGTGATATAAGACCCCCCCGCATAATATACCCTCTGTGTGTGCGTTATATAAGACCACACCCCCCGCATAATATACCCTCTGTGTGTGCGTGATATAAGACCCCCCCGCATAATATACCCTCTGTGTGTGCTTGATATAAGACCCCCGCCCGCATAATACACCCTCTGTGTGTGCGTGATATAAGACCCCCCCGCATAATATACCCTCTGTGTGTGCGTGATATAAGACCACACCCCCCGCATAATATACCCTCTGTGTGTGCGTGATATAAGACCCCCCCGCATAATATACCCTCTGTGTGTGCGTGATATGAGACCCCCCGCATAATATACCCTCTTTGTGTGTGTGATATAAGACCACACCCCCCCGCATAATATACCCTCTGTGTGTGCGTGATATAAGACCACACCCCCCGCATAATATACCCTCTGTGTGTGCGTGATATAAGACCCCCCCGCATAATATACCCTCTGTGTGTGCGTGATATAAGACCACACCCCCCGCATAATATACCCTCTGTGTGCGTGATATAAGACCCCCCCCGCATAATATACCCTCTGTGTGTGCGTGATATAAGACCTCCCCGCATAATATACCCTCTGTGTGCGTGATATAAGACCCCCCCGCATAATATATCCTCTGTGTGTGCGTGATATAAGACCCCCCCGCATAATATACCCTCTGTGTGTGCGTGATATAAGACCACCCCCCCGCATAATATACCCTCTGTGTGCGTGATATAAGACCCCCCCCGCATAATATACCCTCTTTGGGTGCGTGATATAAGACCCCCGCCCCGCATAATATACCCTCTGTGTGTGCGTGATATAAGACCCCCCGCATAATATACCCTCTGTGTGTGCGTGATATGAGACCCCCCGCATAATATACCCTCTGTGTGTGCGTGATATAAGACCACCCCCCCGCATAATATACCCTCTGTGTGTGCGTGATATAAGACCACACCCCCAGCATAATATACCCTCTGTGTGTGCGTGATATAAGACCCCCCTCATAATATACCCTCTGTGTGTGCGTGATATAAGACCACACCCCCCGCATAATATACCCTCTGTGTGCGTGATATAAGACCCCCCCGCATAATATACCCTCTGTGTGTGCGTGATATAAGACCCCCCCGCATAATATACCCTCTGTGTGTGCGTGATATAAGACCACACCCCCCGCATAATATACCCTCTGTGTGCGTGATATAAGACCCCCCCGCATAATATACCCTCTGTGTGTGCGTGATATAAGACCCCCCCGCATAATATACCCTCTGTGTGCGTGATATAAGACCACACCCCCCGCATAATATACCCTCTGTGTGTGCGTGATATAAGACCCCCCCCGCATAATATACCCTCTGTGTGTGCGTGATATGAGACCCCCCGCATAATATACCCTCTGTGTGTGCGTGATATAAGACCCCCCCGCATAATATACCCTCTGTGTGTGCGTGATATAAGACCACACCCCCCCGCATAATATACCCTCTGTGTGTGCGTGATATAAGACCACATCCCCGCATAATATACCCTCTGTGTGTGCGTGATATAAGACCACACCCCCCGCATAATATACCCTCTGTGTGTGCGTGATATAAGACCCCCCCGCATAATATACCCTCTGTGTGTGCGTGATATAAGACCACACCCCCCGCATAATATACCCTCTGTGTGCGTGATATAAGACCCCCCCCCGCATAATATACCCTCTGTGTGTGCGTGATATAAGACCCCCCCGCATAATAAACCCTCTGTGTGCGTGATATAAGACCCCCCCGCATAATATACCCTCTTTGTGTGCGTGATATAAGACCACACCCCCCGCATGATATACCCTCTGTGTGTGCGTGATATATGAGACCCCCCGCATAATATACCCTCTGTGTGTGCTTGATATAAGACCCCCGCCCGCATAATATACCCTCTGTGTGTGCGTGATATATAAGACCCCCCCGCATAAAATACCCTCTCTGTGTGCGTGATATGAGACCCCCCGCATGATATACCCTCTGTGTGTGCGTGATATAAGACCCCCCCGCATAATATACCCTCTGTGTGTGCGTGATATGAGACCCCCCGCATAATATACCCTCTGTGTGTGCGTGATATAAGACCACACCCCCCGCATAATATACCCTCTGTGTGTGCGTGATATAAGACCCCCCCCGCATAATATACCCTCTGTGTGTGCGTGATATGAGACCCCCCGCATAATATACCCTCTGTGTGTGCGTGATATGAGACCCCCCGCATAATATACCCTCTTTGTGTGCGTGATATAAGACCACACCCCCCCGCATAATATACCCTCTGTGTGTGCGTGATATAAGACCACACCCCCCGCATAATATACCCTCTGTGTGCGTGATATAAGACCCCCCCCCGCATAATATACCCTCTGTGTGTGCGTGATATAAGACCTCCCCGCATAATATACCCTCTGTGTGCGTGATATAAGACCCCCCCGCATAATATATCCTCTGTGTGTGCGTGATATAAGACCCCCCCGCATAATATACCCTCTGTGTGTGCGTGATATAAGACCACCCCCCCGCATAATATACCCTCTGTGTGCGTGATATAAGACCCCCCCCGCATAATATACCCTCTTTGTGTGCGTGATATAAGACCCCCGCCCCGCATAATATACCCTCTGTGTGTGCGTGATATAAGACCCCCCGCATAATATACCCTCTGTGTGTGCGTGATATGAGACCCCCCGCATAATATACCCTCTGTGTGTGCGTGATATAAGACCACCCCCCCGCATAATATACCCTCTGTGTGTGCGTGATATAAGACCACACCCCCAGCATAATATACCCTCTGTGTGTGCGTGATATAAGACCCCCCTCATAATATACCCTCTGTGTGTGCGTGATATAAGACCACACCCCCCGCATAATATACCCTCTGTGTGCGTGATATAAGACCCCCCCGCATAATATACCCTCTGTGTGTGCGTGATATAAGACCCCCCCGCATAATATACCCTCTGTGTGTGCGTGATATAAGACCACACCCCCCGCATAATATACCCTCTGTGTGCGTGATATAAGACCCCCCCGCATAATATACCCTCTGTGTGTGCGTGATATAAGACCCCCCCGCATAATATACCCTCTGTGTGCGTGATATAAGACCACACCCCCCGCATAATATACCCTCTGTGTGTGCGTGATATAAGACCCCCCCCGCATAATATACCCTCTGTGTGTGCGTGATATGAGACCCCCCGCATAATATACCCTCTGTGTGCGTGATATAAGACCCCCCCGCATAATATACCCTCTGTGTGTGCGTGATATAAGACCACACCCCCCCGCATAATATACCCTCTGTGTGTGCGTGATATAAGACCACACCCCCGCATAATATACCCTCTGTGTGTGCGTGATATAAGACCCCCCGCATAATATACCCTCTGTGTGTGCGTGATATAAGACCACACCCCCCGCATAATATACCCTCTGTGTGCGTGATATAAGACCCCCCCGCATAATATACCCTCTGTGTGTGCGTGATATGAGACCCCCCGCATAATATACCCTCTGTGTGTGCGTGATATAAGACCACACCCCCCGCATAATATACCCTCTGTGTGTGCGTGATATAAGACCCCCCCCGCATAATATACCCTCTGTGTGTGCGTGATATGAGACCCCCCGCATAATATACCCTCTGTGTGTGCGTGATATGAGACCCCCCGCATAATATACCCTCTGTGTGTGCGTGATATAAGACCACACCCCCCCGCATAATATACCCTCTGTGTGTGCGTGATATAAGACCACACCCCCGCATAATATACCCTCTGTGTGTGCGTGATATAAGACCCCCCGCATAATATACCCTCTGTGTGTGCGTGATATAAGACCACACCCCCCGCATAATATACCCTCTGTGTGCGTGATATAAGACCCCCCCGCATAATATACCCTCTGTGTGTGCGTTATATAAGACCACACCCCCCGCATAATATACCCTCTGTGTGTGCGTGATATAAGACCCCCCCGCATAATATACCCTCTGTGTGTGCTTGATATAAGACCCCCGCCCGCATAATACACCCTCTGTGTGTGCGTGATATAAGACCCCCCCGCATAATATACCCTCTGTGTGTGCGTGATATAAGACCACACCCCCCGCATAATATACCCTCTGTGTGTGCGTGATATAAGACCCCCCCGCATAATATACCCTCTGTGTGTGCGTGATATGAGACCCCCCGCATAATATACCCTCTTTGTGTGTGTGATATAAGACCACACCCCCCCGCATAATATACCCTCTGTGTGTGCGTGATATAAGACCACACCCCCCGCATAATATACCCTCTGTGTGTGCGTGATATAAGACCCCCCCGCATAATATACCCTCTGTGTGTGCGTGATATAAGACCACACCCCCCGCATAATATACCCTCTGTGTGCGTGATATAAGACCCCCCCCGCATAATATACCCTCTGTGTGTGCGTGATATAAGACCTCCCCGCATAATATACCCTCTGTGTGCGTGATATAAGACCCCCCCGCATAATATATCCTCTGTGTGTGCGTGATATAAGACCCCCCCGCATAATATACCCTCTGTGTGTGCGTGATATAAGACCACCCCCCCGCATAATATACCCTCTGTGTGCGTGATATAAGACCCCCCCCGCATAATATACCCTCTTTGGGTGCGTGATATAAGACCCCCGCCCCGCATAATATACCCTCTGTGTGTGCGTGATATAAGACCCCCCGCATAATATACCCTCTGTGTGTGCGTGATATGAGACCCCCCGCATAATATACCCTCTGTGTGTGCGTGATATAAGACCACCCCCCCGCATAATATACCCTCTGTGTGTGCGTGATATAAGACCACACCCCCAGCATAATATACCCTCTGTGTGTGCGTGATATAAGACCCCCCTCATAATATACCCTCTGTGTGTGCGTGATATAAGACCACACCCCCCGCATAATATACCCTCTGTGTGCGTGATATAAGACCCCCCCGCATAATATACCCTCTGTGTGTGCGTGATATAAGACCCCCCCGCATAATATACCCTCTGTGTGTGCGTGATATAAGACCACACCCCCCGCATAATATACCCTCTGTGTGCGTGATATAAGACCCCCCCGCATAATATACCCTCTGTGTGTGCGTGATATAAGACCCCCCCGCATAATATACCCTCTGTGTGCGTGATATAAGACCACACCCCCCGCATAATATACCCTCTGTGTGTGCGTGATATAAGACCCCCCCCGCATAATATACCCTCTGTGTGTGCGTGATATGAGACCCCCCGCATAATATACCCTCTGTGTGTGCGTGATATAAGACCCCCCCGCATAATATACCCTCTGTGTGTGCGTGATATAAGACCACACCCCCCCGCATAATATACCCTCTGTGTGTGCGTGATATAAGACCACATCCCCGCATAATATACCCTCTGTGTGTGCGTGATATAAGACCACACCCCCCGCATAATATACCCTCTGTGTGTGCGTGATATAAGACCCCCCCGCATAATATACCCTCTGTGTGTGCGTGATATAAGACCACACCCCCCGCATAATATACCCTCTGTGTGCGTGATATAAGACCCCCCCCCGCATAATATACCCTCTGTGTGTGCGTGATATAAGACCCCCCCGCATAATAAACCCTCTGTGTGCGTGATATAAGACCCCCCCGCATAATATACCCTCTTTGTGTGCGTGATATAAGACCACACCCCCCGCATGATATACCCTCTGTGTGTGCGTGATATATGAGACCCCCCGCATAATATACCCTCTGTGTGTGCTTGATATAAGACCCCCGCCCGCATAATATACCCTCTGTGTGTGCGTGATATATAAGACCCCCCCGCATAAAATACCCTCTCTGTGTGCGTGATATGAGACCCCCCGCATGATATACCCTCTGTGTGTGCGTGATATAAGACCCCCCCGCATAATATACCCTCTGTGTGTGCGTGATATGAGACCCCCCGCATAATATACCCTCTGTGTGTGCGTGATATAAGACCACACCCCCCGCATAATATACCCTCTGTGTGTGCGTGATATAAGACCCCCCCCGCATAATATACCCTCTGTGTGTGCGTGATATGAGACCCCCCGCATAATATACCCTCTGTGTGTGCGTGATATGAGACCCCCCGCATAATATACCCTCTTTGTGTGCGTGATATAAGACCACACCCCCCCGCATAATATACCCTCTGTGTGTGCGTGATATAAGACCACACCCCCCGCATAATATACCCTCTGTGTGCGTGATATAAGACCCCCCCCCGCATAATATACCCTCTGTGTGTGCGTGATATAAGACCTCCCCGCATAATATACCCTCTGTGTGCGTGATATAAGACCCCCCCGCATAATATATCCTCTGTGTGTGCGTGATATAAGACCCCCCCGCATAATATACCCTCTGTGTGTGCGTGATATAAGACCACCCCCCCGCATAATATACCCTCTGTGTGCGTGATATAAGACCCCCCCCGCATAATATACCCTCTTTGTGTGCGTGATATAAGACCCCCGCCCCGCATAATATACCCTCTGTGTGTGCGTGATATAAGACCCCCCGCATAATATACCCTCTGTGTGTGCGTGATATGAGACCCCCCGCATAATATACCCTCTGTGTGTGCGTGATATAAGACCACCCCCCCGCATAATATACCCTCTGTGTGTGCGTGATATAAGACCACACCCCCAGCATAATATACCCTCTGTGTGTGCGTGATATAAGACCCCCCTCATAATATACCCTCTGTGTGTGCGTGATATAAGACCACACCCCCCGCATAATATACCCTCTGTGTGCGTGATATAAGACCCCCCCGCATAATATACCCTCTGTGTGTGCGTGATATAAGACCCCCCCGCATAATATACCCTCTGTGTGTGCGTGATATAAGACCACACCCCCCGCATAATATACCCTCTGTGTGCGTGATATAAGACCCCCCCGCATAATATACCCTCTGTGTGTGCGTGATATAAGACCCCCCCGCATAATATACCCTCTGTGTGCGTGATATAAGACCACACCCCCCGCATAATATACCCTCTGTGTGTGCGTGATATAAGACCCCCCCCGCATAATATACCCTCTGTGTGTGCGTGATATGAGACCCCCCGCATAATATACCCTCTGTGTGCGTGATATAAGACCCCCCCGCATAATATACCCTCTGTGTGTGCGTGATATAAGACCACACCCCCCCGCATAATATACCCTCTGTGTGTGCGTGATATAAGACCACATCCCCGCATAATATACCCTCTGTGTGTGCGTGATATAAGACCACACCCCCCGCATAATATACCCTCTGTGTGTGCGTGATATAAGACCCCCCCGCATAATATACCCTCTGTGTGTGCGTGATATAAGACCACACCCCCCGCATAATATACCCTCTGTGTGCGTGATATAAGACCCCCCCCGCATAATATACCCTCTGTGTGTGCGTGATATAAGACCCCCCCGCATAATAAACCCTCTGTGTGCGTGATATAAGACGCCCCCACATAATATACCCTCTTTGTGTGCGTGATATAAGACCACACCCCCCGCATGATATACCCTCTGTGTGTGCGTGATATATGAGACCCCCCGCATAATATACCCTCTGTGTGTGCGTGATATATAAGACCCCCCCGCATAAAATACCCTCTCTGTGTGCGTGATATGAGACCCCCCGCATAATATACCCTCTGTGTGTGTGCGATATAAGACCACACCCCCGCATGATATACCCCTCTGTGTGTGCGTGATATAAGACCCCCCCCGCATAATATACCCTCTGTGTGTGCGTGATATGAGACCCCCCGCATAATATACCCTCTGTGTGTGCGTGATATAAGACCACACCCCCCGCATAATATACCCTCTGTGTGTGCGTGATATAAGACCCCCCGCATAATATACCCTCTGTGTGTGCGTGATATAAGACCACATCCCCCGCATAATATACCCTCTGTGTGCGTGATATAAGACCCACCCCCCCGCATAATATACCCTCTGTGTGTGCGTGATATAAGACCACACCCCCCGCATAATATACCCTCTGTGTGTGCGTGATATAAGACCCCCCCGCATAATATACCCTCTTTGTGTGCGTGACATAAGACCACACCCCCCGCATGATATACCCTCTGTGTGTGCGTGATATAAGACCCCCCCCATAATATACCCTCTGTGTGTGCGTGATATATAAGACCCCCCGCATAATATACCCTCTGTGTGTGCGTGATATAAGACCACCCCCCCCGCATAATATACCCTCTGTGTGTGCGTGATATAAGACCACACCCCCCGCATAATATACCCTCTGTGTGTGCGTGATATAAGACCCCCCCCGCATAATATACCCTCTGTGTGTGCGTGATATGAGACCCCCCGCATAATATACCCTCTGTGTGTGCGTGATATGAGACCCCCCGCATAATATACCCTCTTTGTGTGCGTGATATAAGACCACACCCCCCCGCATAATATACCCTCTGTGTGTGCGTGATATAAGACCACACCCCCCGCATAATAGACCCTCTGTGTGTGCGTGATATAAGACCCCCCCGCATAATATACCCTCTGTGTGTGCGTGATATAAGACCACCCCCCCCGCATAATATACCCTCTGTGTGCGTGATATAAGACCCCCCCCCGCATAATATACCCTCTGTGTGTGCGTGATATAAGACCTCCCCGCATAATATACCCTCTGTGTGCGTGATATAAGACCCCCCCGCATAATATACCCTCTGTGTGTGCGTGATATAAGACCCCCCCGCATAATATACCCTCTGTGTGTGCGTGATATAAGACCACCCCGCATAATATACCCTCTGTGTGTGCGTGATATAAGACCACCCCCCCCGCATAATATACCCTCTGTGTGCGTGATATAAGACCCCCCCCGCATAATATACCCTCTGTGTGTGCGTGATATAAGACCTCCCCGCATAATATACCCTCTGTGTGCGTGATATAAGACCCCCCCGCATAATATACCCTCTGTGTGTGCGTGATATAAGACCCCCCCGCATAATATACCCTCTGTGTGTGCGTGATATAAGACCACCCCCCCCGCATAATATACGCTCTGTGTGCGTGATATAAGACCCCCCCCGCATAATATACCCTCTTTGTGTGCGTGATATAAGACCCCCGCCCCGCATAATATACCCTCTGTGTGTGCGTGATATAAGACCCCCCGCATAATATACCCTCTGTGTGTGCGTGATATGAGACCCCCCGCATAATATACCCTCTGTGTGTGCGTGATATAAGACCACCCCCCCGCATAATATACCCTCTGTGTGTGCGTGATATAAGACCACACCCCCAGCATAATATACCCTCTGTGTGTGCGTGATATAAGACCCCCCTCATAATATACCCTCTGTGTGTGCGTGATATAAGACCACACCCCCCGCATAATATACCCTCTGTGTGCGTGATATAAGACCCCCCCGCATAATATACCCTCTGTGTGTGCGTGATATAAGACCCCCCCGCATAATATACCCTCTGTGTGTGCGTGATATAAGACCACACCCCCCGCATAATATACCCTCTGTGTGCGTGATATAAGACCCCCCCGCATAATATACCCTCTGTGTGTGCGTGATATAAGACCCCCCCGCATAATATACCCTCTGTGTGCGTGATATAAGACCACACCCCCCGCATAATATACCCTCTGTGTGTGCGTGATATAAGACCCCCCCGCATAATATACCCTCTGTGTGTGCGTGATATGAGACCCCCCGCATAATATACCCTCTGTGTGTGCGTGATATAAGACCCCCCCGCATAATATACCCTCTGTGTGTGCGTGATATAAGACCACACCCCCCCGCATAATATACCCTCTGTGTGTGCGTGATATAAGACCACATCCCCGCATAATATACCCTCTGTGTGTGCGTGATATAAGACCACACCCCCCGCATAATATACCCTCTGTGTGTGCGTGATATAAGACCCCCCCGCATAATATACCCTCTGTGTGTGCGTGATATAAGACCACACCCCCCGCATAATATACCCTCTGTGTGCGTGATATAAGACCCCCCCCGCATAATATACCCTCTGTGTGTGCGTGATATAAGACCCCCCCGCATAATAAACCCTCTGTGTGCGTGATATAAGACCCCCCCGCATAATATACCCTCTTTGTGTGCGTGATATAAGACCACACCCCCCGCATGATATACCCTCTGTGTGTGCGTGATATATGAGACCCCCCGCATAATATACCCTCTGTGTGTGCTTGATATAAGACCCCCGCCCGCATAATATACCCTCTGTGTGTGCGTGATATATAAGACCCCCCCGCATAAACTACCCTCTGTGTGTGCGTGATATGAGACCCCCCGCATAATATACCCTCTGTGTGTGTGCGATATAAGACCACACCCCCGCATAATATACCCTCTGTGTGTGCGTGATATAAGACCCCCCCCGCATAATATACCCTCTGTGTGTGCGTGATATAAGACCACCCCCCCCCGCATAATATACCCTCTGTGTGTGCGTGATATAAGACCCCCCCGCATAATATACCCTCTTTGTGTGCGTGATATAAGACCACACCCCCGCATAATATACCCTCTGTGTGTGCGTGATATAAGACCACACCCCCCGCATAATATACCCTCTGTGTGTGCGTGATATAAGACCCCCCCGCATAATATACCCTCTTTGTGTGCGTGATATAAGACCACACCCCCCGCATAATATACCCTCTGTGTGCGTGATATAAGACCCCCCCGCATAATATACCCTCTTTGTGTGCGTGATATAAGACCACACCCCCCGCATAATATACCCTCTGTGTGCGTGATATAAGACCCCCCCGCATAATATACCCTCTGTGTGCGTGATATAAGACCCCCCGCATAATATACCCTTTGTGTGTGCGTGATATAAGACCACACCCCCCGCATAATATACCCTCTGTGTGTGCGTGATATAAGACCCCCCCGCATAATATACCCTCTTTGTGTGCGTGATATAAGACCACCCCCCCCGCATAATATACCCTCTGTGTGCGTGATATAAGACCCCCGCCCGCATAATATACCCTCTTTGTGTGCGTGATATAAGACCACACCCTCCGCATAATATACCCTCTGTGTGTGCGTGATATAAGACCAATCCCCCGCATAATATACCCTCTGTGTGTGCGTGATATAAGACCCCCCCGCATAATATACCCTCTGTGTGTGCGTGATATAAGACCCCCGCCCGCATAATATACCCTCTGTGTGTGCTTGATATAAGACCCCCGCCCGCATAATACACCTTCTGTGTGTGCGTGATATAAGACCCCCCCGCATAATATACCCTCTGTGTGTGCTTGATATAAGACCCCCGCCCGCATAATATACCCTCTGTGTGTGCTTGATATAAGACCCCCGCCCGCATAATACACCTTCTGTGTGTGCGTGATATAAGACCCCCCCGCATAATATACCCTCTCTGTGTGCGTGATATAAGACCCCCCCCCCCGCATAATATACCCTCTGTGTGTGCGTGATATAAGACCCCCCCGCATAATATACCCTCTGTGTGTGCGTGATATGAGACCCCTCGCATAATATACCCTCTGTGTGTGCGTGATATGAGACCCCCCGCATAATATACCCTCTGTGTGTGCGTGATATAAGACCACACCCCCCCGAATAATATACCCTCTGTGTGTGCGTGATATAAGACCACACCCCCGCATAATATACCCTCTGTGTGTGCGTGATATAAGACCACACCCCCGCATAATATACCCTCTGTATGTGCGTGATATAAGACCACACCCCCCGCATAATATACCCTCTGTATGTGCGTGATATAAGACCCCCCCGCATAATATACCCTCTGTGTGTGCGTGATATAAGACCCCCCCGCATAATAAACCCTCTTTGTGTGCCTGACATAAGACCACACCCCCCGCATGATACACCCTCTGTGTGTGCGTGATATATAAGACCCCCCCGCATAATATACCCTCTGTGTGTGTGCGATATAAGACCACACCCCCGCATAATATACCCTCTGTGTGCGTGATATAAGACCACACCCCCGCATAATATACCCTCTGTGTGTGCGTGATATAAGACCCCCCCGCATAATATACCCTCTGTGTGTGCGTGATATAAGACCCCCCCGCATAATATACCCTCTGTGTGTGCGTGATATAAGACCACCCCCCCCGCATAATATACCTTCTGGCAAACAAGAAAAGAAAAAAGCCAAAAGAAAAGGATCATTAAACTCCCCTCAATGAAACAGCGACTCTTCATTTGAGTTCTACACGTGTAAACGTTGATCCCGTGTGTGATTGGTTTTGCTCTTGCAGGAGAAGGTGCAGCTTTGCCTGGAAAGGGGAGTTTACTCCAGGCTGTATCGGCTTTGAGCCTTAAACAGCTGCGGCTGATGCCGCCAAAGTGGGCTTTGCTAGTAGGTCGTGTTTTTTGTGTACAGTGAACCCTCGTTTATCGCGGGGGTTACGTTCCAAAACGAACCCGCAATAGGCGAAATCCGCAAAGTAGAAACCTTTATTTTTTTACAGTTATTATACAATGAAATACTCCATAAAACATTGAAGCTCACACGCGCGCTCTCACCGGCCTCTCACGCGCGGCGCCGCTCTCACCGGCGTGTCCCGCAGCTCACGCGCGCTCTCACCGGCCTCGCAAACTTCAATTTGGCAAGCGGTTTTACGTACGTGTACATATTAATCCATAACGTTATTGACACAGGTAGAGAAGACGCGGAGAGACTGTTTAGACAATCAGAATGCAGAACACAATGCATGATGCAAATCCGTGAAGCAGCGAGAGCGCGAAAAGTGAACACACACACACACACACACACACATACATACATACATACATACGTTATTTCATGATCATATAGATAATATACTTTTAATCAGTTCCATCTCACACAAAACGGTCACATTTCTTTACCCCAAAGTTTGAACTTTGCCCAAAACATGCTATTAAAGGCGGTAATTTTTCGGTGATTTGAGAACGCAGGCGGAAGTGCTCATGCCACTCCCCCGTGCTCATGCCACTCCCCCGTGCTCATGCCACTCCCCCGTGTGGACCGATACAACACACATGTGCGTTTGTTTATTAGCGCAACGGAGCGCATCGCATCTCTCGTCTCCCGTAGATTTCTGTCCACTTCTGCGTCAGCTCGAACTGTCTTTCTCCGTCTTCATTTTGCCCCGTACACTGAGGGAACTATATTATGATAGATCCATGCGCTTAGGCACGCGGAAACGTGGGGACGAGCCTGACGCGGCTGCAGGTGAGCGGTAGGTGCGTTTTATGATTGACACGTGGCAGGACAAATGATTTATCCACGCCACGAGGAAATATGATAAAAAATTTGCTGAAAAAAATCATCCATACCACCTTTAATGATGGAGGAAAGAAGCTTATTATTTGATATATTGTTATATCATATATTTTAGTTATTGTTACACTCTATGGTTTGTGCTCCAGCAGAAAAAATCCCTCTTCAGTTTGTACTTTAACTGTGTGTACGTGTACAGGAGTGTATATGGTGTATATGGTGTATATGGTGTCTATGGTGTATATGGTGTATATGGTGTATATGGTGTATTTGGTGTATATGGTGTATATGGTGTATATGGTGTATATGGTGTATATGGTGTATTTGGTGTATTTGGTGTCTATGGTGTATTTGGTGTATTTGGTGTATATGGTGTATTTGGTGTATTTGGTGTATTTGGTGTATATGGTGTATTTGGTGTATATGGTGTATTTGGTGTATATGGTGTATTTGGTGTATATGATGTATATGGTGTCTATGGTGTATATGGTGTATATGGTGTATTTGGTGTCTATGGTGTATATGGTGTATATGGTGTATTTGGTGTATTTGGTGTATATGGTGTATTTGGTGTATTTGGTGTATATGGTGTATATGGTGTATTTGGTGTATTTGGTGTATTTGGTGTATATGGTGTATATGGTGTATTTGGTGTATTTGGTGTATATGGTGTATATGGTGTCTATGGTGTATATGGTGTATATGGTGTATTTGGTGTCTATGGTGTATATGGTGTAGTTCAGTCCACAACATGATTCCCATTCCACTGCATCCTCTCCCTGTCTCCTCCACCTGTTACCGTGGAAACCGGCATCTTCACATCAATTTAGCCCTCTCTTTCTCCTCACTTCACTCCCCCACGCCTCCTCCTTACTTTCTCTCGTCTCCGTCCACCCCCTTTCGCCTCACCCTCTGCCATCTTTGTCTCCTCTCTTTTCTTCGCTTTGTCCCCTCTGATACTCTCCCCTCTCTCCCTCTGATACTCTCTCCCTCTGATACTCTCCCCTCTCTCTCTCTGATACTCTCCCCTCTCTCCCTCTGATACTCTCCCCTCTCTCCCTCTGATACTCTCTCCCTCTGATACTCTCCCCTCTCTCTCTCTGATACTCTCCCCTCTCTCCCTCTGATACTCTCTCCCTCTGATACTCTCTCCCTCTGATACTCTCTCCCTCTGATACTCTCCCCTCTCTCCCTCTGATACTCTCCCCTCTCTCCCTCTGATACTCTCCCCTCTCTCCCTCTGATACTCTCTCCCTCTGATACTCTCCCCTCTCTCTCTCTGATACTCTCCCCTCTCTCCCTCTGATACTCTCTCCCTCTGATACTCTCCCCTCTCTCTCTCTGATACTCTCCCCTCTCTCCCTCTGATACTCTCTCCCTCTGATACTCTCCCCTCTCTCTCTCTGATACTCTCCCCTCTCTCCCTCTGATACTCTCCCCTCTCTCCCTCTCATACTCTCCCCTCTCTCTCTCTGATACTCTCCCCTCTCTCCCTCTGATACTCTCTCCCTCTGATACTCTCCCCTCTCTCCCTCTGATACTCTCCCCTCTCTCCCTCTGATACTCTCCCCTCTCTCCCTCTGATACTCTCCCCTCTCTCTCTCTGATACTCTCCCCTCTCTCCCTCTGATACTCTCTCCCTCTGATACTCTCTCCCTCTGATACTCTCCCCTCTCTCTCTCTGATACTCTCCCCTCTCTCCCTCTGATACTCTCCCCTCTCTCTCTCTGATACTCTCCCCTCTCTCCCTCTGATACTCTCCCCTCTCTCCCTCTGATACTCTCTCCCTCTGATACTCTCCCCTCTCTCTCTCTGATACTCTCCCCTCTCTCCCTCTGATACTCTCTCCCTCTGATACTCTCTCCCTCTGATACTCTCTCCCTCTGATACTCTCCCCTCTCTCTCTCTGATACTCTCCCCTCTCTCCCTCTGATACTCTCCCCTCTCTCCCTCTCATACTCTCCCCTCTCTCTCTCTGATACTCTCCCCTCTCTCCCTCTGATACTCTCTCCCTCTGATACTCTCCCCTCTCTCCCTCTGATACTCTCCCCTCTCTCCCTCTGATACTCTCCCCTCTCTCCCTCTGATACTCTCCCCTCTCTCTCTCTGATACTCTCCCCTCTCTCCCTCTGATACTCTCTCCCTCTGATACTCTCTCCCTCTGATACTCTCCCCTCTCTCTCTCTGATACTCTCCCCTCTCTCCCTCTGATACTCTCCCCTCTCTCTCTCTGATACTCTCCCCTCTCTCCCTCTGATACTCTCTCCCTCTGATACTCTCCCCTCTCTCCTTCTGATATTCTCCCCTCTCTCCCTCTGATATTCTCCCCTCTCTCCCTCTGATATTCTCCCCTCTCTCCCTCTGATATTCTCCCCTCTCTCCCTCTGATATTCTCCCCTCTCTCTCTCTCCCTCATCTACCCTTCCCTACCCCCTTCTTTCTGTGCATCGCTCTTACTTCTCTCTTTACTCCCATAGCCCTTATTACCATCTTTTAATTGTTTCCTCTTTCTCCCGCTCTCTCCCTCTGCCTCTCTTTGACGCCCTCACCCTCTTCGCTCCTCTCTCTCTTTCTCTCACCCTCCCTCTCTAAAAGTCACTTGCTCAGCCTGCTCAAATCACACTCTGCAGCGTTACAGACAAAGGAAGGTGCGAGTCGTTTATCCTCAACTATAAAAGACGTGGAAAACTTTCTACCACATTATATTTATACCTTGAATACATTTTAAATCATATTTCGGCTCCTAATTTCTACTAACTTTTTGATTTGACCTCTTGCAGTTCAGTTCCACATAGCTCATCTATATGAAATACAGGTAAGTGATGCTACCATTTTTTCCTTAATCTCCGTGTTTAATACTTTTCTGTTTAACATTATGTTGTCTATTGTAAGAATAGTTTCTCTATCTCAGACTTTGCGTACGTTTTCTATAATGTTTGTACTTTTGTGCTTACTCTTATCAACCATCAATCAAAGTAATTGTGACTAATCAACTATTAAAATCATTGTTTACATCCAGATCACATCCTGGGTGGTCATTGATTACAGATTCTAAACATGCAGAAATGTTTTATGATAAAGATGGCAACATTATTGAATCAAAAATGTCCAAAAATAATGATGATTTGCGATTTTCCTAAATAATACACTTTATTATCATTTGGAATCTTGCCGTATGTCACTTTATAAAGCTGATGAGTTGATTTTTGTACAAAAAAATCTTAACATCTGTTTTTTTTCTCACACTGCATTTTATTCGCTGGGCTGTTGATATTTATTATACATGTTATATCTATTTCTGAACCAGTATTTCATCTTAAACACAGGGATATCCCCATTAAATTAACCACGATCAAAATGGACTTTGAGTGGGAAGGGGAAACACTGCTTCGTGATTAGTCGATTTGGGGATTTCAGGCCAGTGATTGGTGGATTTGTGGGTTGCCTTGGAAACAGGGAAGTCTGTCGGCCCCTGTGTTGTTTTGTATTCTGGTGCTCTCCTCATGTAGAGTCATAGAGGAGAGAAATACACTAGAACTCTTAGGGGCCAGTAGATCTGCACTGTCATTAAAGATCATGGCTTAAAGGTGCACTATGTAACTTTTCTGGTGGAGAAAATGTTATTGCTTTGCAATGGGCTGTTCCACACTATGGCATTCAACTTCACTATCTCCATGGAGACAAGAGGAGATACCAGGTCACAGGTTAGATCTGTGGAGAGGCGAGCACGCTCACAGTGAAAATGCAGGCCTTTACGTGTATTTTTAAAGGAATAAAACACCTGTAATTGAACACAAGCTAGATGGAGTTTCTAAAAGACACATATTATGCAAAATGTACTTTAAAAAAACGTTTTAATTTGTTTTTAATAGCTTTTAACCTCATTCTACCATTGTTTCCTCATCAAAAACATGATTGTTTCATTTAGGTTAATTCACACTCCCTCTGAGTATCAAAAACTGTTATGAATCTCACTGATTAAGTTTTCTCGATCTGTGACGTGGCTCTAAGAATCTTCCCTGCTGTTTTCAAGTACCAGTACCAGGCTGAGGAATGGATTTTCAAAGTTAGGGGCCAGGGGGGCCCCCTATCTAAAAAAGTTAGGGGCCCCCCAGCACTTTAAGGGGCCCACATGCGCGCGTGGCATCGCGGCGTCATAAGAACAAGATACATTTGTTGTTATAAACCTCGTTATTCACATGTAAAACAATTTAAAGTACTTTTATCTTTTATTTTATATGAAGGAAGAGCACAAATACTGATGAATCATATAAACCAGAGATCATGAAATATTCTGAATCATAATCTTGTCAGGGAACAAATAGTATCAGTATTGTTAAAATAGAAGCTTGTAAGAGTTCTGTTAAATACCAAAGCTTGTCAAATAAATACCTGTGGCTTGTATCCCTTTTGAGGAACGGCCAAACACACGGTGTAGTACAATAATCCTGCTCCTGTCAGACTGATGCAGGGGACAGGTGTGTCCCACCACTCCATCTACTGCCTGTCTCATCTATTTTTTTTCCTTTTCTGTTCATCAGTCACTTTTTGTTTTTTTGGTGGTGGGGGTTTTCCCCCTTCAAGACACTTCCACATTGACATTGTCCCTAATGTGCAAAACTACAGCTTTTGACGCCCGCCAACCGAGATATCACTTTTGGGGCAAAATTAGACCAAGCATTTCCGAGTACAACCGAACATGATACGAACGCAGCTGCCAATCAGATGCCCGCTTTCATCGAAATTAGATCACGGACACCGCTCAGCCAATGGGAAGCGAGAATACTGCGAAGTGGCTTGTCTGTCAAAATGAAATTTAACCGATGAAGATGCCTCAAATATGGCCAAATTACTAGTTAAATCTTGATTTTTTTCGAGGAATTTCGATATAGGGGCACGGCGGGCCCCCTCCTAATTCAAACCCCAGGCCCGCCGGCGATTTGAGGGGTTACAGGCCCCGGGCCCCTGCCTAGTTCGCAGCCTGAGTACATAAATCATTGCCTGACTTGCTCATCTAATCACAATCAGTACAACTGCATGACTTCTAGAATCTCTAAAAACTTTCCAGTATTAACCTGTGTAGTAAAAACTCGGGTAGTGCTGGAATCAACAGCAGAGATCTAAATGTTTGTCATAAACAACATTTTTTTCCTAAATTATAAGAGGCCAAACTAAAGGTTCTCAAGAGCATGTTTAACCCTTCGGGGTCGACGCCCGAAAACATGGTCGGCTTTAGGACCCTGTAGCATGAAAACCAAGCAACGTAGACGGCTGCCGTTGACGTCATACGGAAGTGGAGACCCGTAGCTACGTCTGAGTGATTGTATGTGAATCCACCCAATAAAAACAAAGTTATGATCATTTCAATTCCATTAAAAATGTGCGGAAAAATATGCGCTCTTTTCTGCGCGCTTTACATTTCTTATAATAACTTTGTCGTCTTTTGTGATAAAACGAAACGGAAAAAAACGTTAGCGTTGTGCTAACCCGGATGTTCAGGACGCACACGAGAAATGTAAACATTAGTCACATGACAAATAGTCAAAGAGGAAGAACGAACGAGAGGAATCATGCTGTTTTTGAGTAGTTTTGGAGAGTTTTAGTATTTTGTAGGGTCTCAAACTACATGTATTCAGTTTATGATTAAGGGAGATTTCTTAGCAGAAACGAGACAAGACGGGGCACCAGGGTAAAACCCAAAGAGCTAAGATACGGTCCTTAATCGCGCTCGTTAAAAAGGTCTGAAGGGTGTTTCACGATTCAGGGACTTACACATAGTCTATTCAAACAAACAATAGTCAATAACTCTTTCGTGTAGTTTATTTATCCAAAGGGCAATCAAAAACACCGGAGCAGAAATGTGCACAGGTAAATCACAGGTGATGTTATATCCGATTTGACAGCAAATTTCATGCAGATAATGTTAAACCAGGGTTTTGCCTTTGATAATCAAACATGTCTATGCTAATCTATATCAAAAAGGGGGAAAGTGAGAAGCTAAAAGGGAGGAGGAACAGCTGAGCTCTACCCAAACCACGCCACAAAAGAACGGCACACTGAACTCGGCTTACGGTTTGTAGAGACTCGGTCCGGCTGGTCCTTGTCCGCGGACGAGGTCCGTAGCGAGGCGTCGCGTGTAGCGGTGTGGCGGCGAAGGTTCGTGAAGCGGGCGGCGGCCATGGAGCGGTGTGCTGGCCGGTGTGCTGGCCGTGGAGCGGTGTGCTGGCCGTGGAGCGAGGAAGGCAGCGGCGGCTGTGAGGTCCTTGGCGCCGGTGGCAACGGAGGCGATATCCGAGAGTTCCTTAGCGGTAGAACGCTTTAGCAGCGTGTTAGCTCCTTACGCGGCCTTTACTCAGATGAGAGCGTAGCGCTGATCCACGTAAACGGCGTAGATTACTTCAAAAAGAAAAGAAACAAAGTAGCAAAGAAAGTCTCTGTCCGGTTTAGCGCTTAAGCTTAGTTCCAGGTGGTTCCAGGTGGTTTCAGGTGGTTTCAGAGTCCAGGGCTGGCATGGCCTTGTCGACCACGTGACGGACGGATTTTTGTTGAGACAAAGGAAAAAGTGAAAGGCTCGTCCGTGGAGACGGCTCCCAAGAGAAAAGACAAAGGGGATGAGAAGAGAAGAGAAGAGAACGTTTCTAGCTTGGAGCGTCCTTTTGATACCTGGCCCGCAGGGCATGCTGGGAGCGAAAGGGGCGGGCGCTACTGCGCAGACTTCCCGTTTAACATTTCCTGGTCGAGAAAATAAAGCTAGAGTAACGTAAATAATGGCAAAACATTTAAACCCTGTTTTAACATTTACACGTTAAACACTTTTGGGCAGTTTGTACACATTATTTCTTGAGGTAGATACATTTTACATCTTCTTTCACCTGTGACGGGCACTTGAGTTAAAGCATTGGAAATATAAAACCTTAAACAGTGGAAAAATACGTAACACAAGGTGAAACATGCGGTGTACGGAGTTGATTCGGACAAACATTCATGGCATAATCACATAAAACATAGTTTTCATCGGGGCGTCCTCCTGTAAGACTGTGGGGAGAAGATCTGTTATCACACACGTCACAGCGGCTCCCTGCGGTGAGGGACAGAGGGAGAACGAAAAACCCCCAATGTTCAAAGAGAGATTTTCTGTTATCTGGCCGTGGAATGTCCAGCTCCATTCCCCTACAATTTCAAGTATTTCATTGTCAGTAATATAGTTGTTGTGAAGCAAAATGAGGGGCACACTTCATGTTGATCAAGTTTAGACCTGGTTTAGACCTGCTTTAGTCCTGGCTTAGTCCTGGTTTAGACCTGATTCAGACCTGGTTTAGTCCTGGTTTAGACCTGGTTTAGACCTGGTTTAGTCCTGGTTTAGACCTGGTTTAGACCTGGTTTAGGCCTGGTTTGGACCTGGTTTAGTCCTGGTTTAGACCTGGTTTAGTCCTGGTTTGGACCTGGTTTAGACCTGGTTTAGATCTGGTTTGGACCTGGTTTAGACCTGGTTTAGACCTGGTTTAGACCTGGTTTAGAGCTCCTTCTGATGTGGCTCTCTGTCATTTTGGACAGAAACTGTTTTCAGAAGTAGCACAAATAGAAAAACGCCTGAGGATTTACCTACTTCTTATTGTAAATAGTGGTTTATTGCTTGTATATATCACAAGAATACTTTTATATGTTCATATTTGCACCTTGTGGTTCAGTTTGAACGTTTTTAAATACTTGGTTGAGCATGTTTGAGGGTTTTACAATGAAAAAAACATAATTTTTCTAGACGGACTTTGTGTTTTCAGTGTGTGTTTAGGTCCAGTATGTTGAAATAGTATGTCAAAGTGAAAAACTAACTAACTGATCATATTGGTGAGGTTGTGCTGAAAAAAAAGATGCCCAACATTGGTCTGGTAAACATTTCTTAATGTCGTATATCAGGGCAAAATTTAAGGTACCCAAATACAGCCAAAAAAGCTCCGGAACCCAAAGGGTTGGCTAATAACAATACCAATAATGCATATGTGTCCTTTAATACAACAGCTTGTGTTAAAGTTTCTAAGTTGTTTAGTTGAGGCAATTTGAGCGCTTAAATGATCAGAATAAGTCTTGTGAAAGTGAATTGTCTTTAAAAACACAGAGGACCTTTGTGAATTTAGAACATGTGTAAATGAAACAAACACAACATTGCATCATGGTTAAAAGCTCTGAACGGAGGTCTCATTCTCATGAATTCTACTGCCTTGCCAGATCATTTATCATTTCTATAATTAGTGACCAGCCGATAACGTCACATAATGGTTTGAACTACAGTTCCATACCGGCTGCTGCCTGGGCTGAACACTCCTCCCCCGCTGCCACAGAAAACAAACATCACAGTCGGATAGGCCTGCCACGATTAAAAAGAAAGAAATACAAATGAATAGTAGACCGATACCGATGTTATGGGAAAAGCATGGGCTTTTACTTTTTTTTAAAATTCTAAAATAAGTATTTTAAAAAATGTGAAGCTGAAAAACAATATTAAAACTGTACCACAGACACGTCCTGACAGCCCGCTGAGCGCTCCGTGTATCTGTGCAGCTCCGCGCCGCATCTGCACGAATGTGACGTGGACCGAGCATCTTCACACGTGCTGGTGTCTGCACCACCTGCACCACCTGCTGGTGTCTGCACCACCTGCTGGTGTCTGCACCACCTGCACCACCTGCTGGTGTCTGCACCACCTGCTGGTGTCTGCACCACCTGCACCACCTGCTGGTGTCTGCACCACCTGCTGGTGTCTGCACCACCTGCACCACCTGCTGGTGTCTGCACCACCTGCTGGTGTCTGCACCACCTGCACCACCTGCTGGTGTCTGCACCACCTGACAGACACACACTTACAGACACACACACTTACACACACAGACAGACACACACACACTTACACACACAGACAGACACACACAGACAGACACAGACAGACACACACTTACAGACACAAACTTACACACACACACAGACACACACACAGACACAAACTTACACAGACACACACACACACACAGAGACACACACACACACACACACACACACACACACAGAGACACACACATGCGCACAGAGAGACAGTGAAGTCAATCTGACAAACATTTGACCCAACTATTGTAAAGAAACAGAAACAGGTGAAATATGATAAACACACTCTAAATGCATCAGCTCAATTTACTTACTATTATTTACAATTGTAATAATTAAAAGACAAAATAATAATAGCGCCACCAAATAATAAAAAAAAACACATATAATAAAAAAAAAAATATTTTGCCACCAAGGTGGATGAATTATAGGTCCTGAATGGAGAATCGAACTGGATTGTGAGTTTCCTGAATCGTTACCGTTATGTAGCATATGTAGCATATCTAGCATATGTAGCATATGTAGATATAGGTACAGGCTGTAGGCCAGGGATGTCCAAACTATGGGCCGGAGGCCAAACCTTTGTTGGACTCAAACAACAAAAGTAGTACTTATGATAACCTAAATAACACACATTGTGATGAGAAACAGACCTAATCATAATGTTCCAAGCCTTATTAAAGATGTGGAGGCTCAAAACTACATGAAATGATTCACTTCATTGTCATGTCGTCTGTGGCCCTCTGGTCCGTTTGTGTTTCAAAATGTGGCCCTCAACACCTCAGCTAAAGGCTATAATATGCAGGGCTCAGATTAAGGATTTTCTCTTGTATAGCTAAACAATACGTTAATTTTTTAATTTGCATGGCAAAACACAAAAGTGACTAACAATCAATATTTTCCATTGATATAACACATTTATTTGTAAACATTCTATTAAAAAAAACTCTTAACAAATTAACCTTTAAACACTTAAAACATTTTTTTTTAATAAAACAGAAAACTTGCAAATAAAATTAGTTGTTGAACAAATTAATCAACACAGACAGATGGCCTTATTTACAACTTTCTTCCATATCATCATTAATCAGATGACTATTTGCAGGAGTATTAAGCTTCTGATGGAAAATAAAGGTTGCTGTGGTGTTTCCATCATGGTGTATTTGATGTGTTATTCAAATTGTACCATTCCATTTTTCGTTTTGCCATTTGATGACGGTCCCTAAGCACTCGTCTCGGCTCCGTCTGCACATTCAGATCAGTTTAATTCGCTGCGCCCAAAATGCGCATCTGATTTTTTAAAACCAGGTTGTAGTCGCTTGGCAGTGTAAATATGAGTATTTTGGCATGTTTCCCCATTTTTGGATCTGCAAAGACTTTTGCGTTTAGGAGCTATTGACCTCGGAAGTTCGAATCTATGACGCTAACTTTACCGCATTGTGGCTCACAAGTCAACACAACGTCCTACATTGTGTCATGCCGTTATTGACGATCGATTGACGAGTGATCTGTACTTTTAGGTGCTTTGGTTATACAATTGAACACACATTTTTGTATCGCAAAAGCTGCGATACAAAAACACTTTTTTCTGACGAATGCATCGCATTCGAGAGAAATTGCGTTGCATTTTGCGATGCGATACCGCTTATTCTAAACCCTGGTATGATTATTTTTCATTAGTGTAAAATTAGCCTTCACACTTTTCCATTGTGTGAATGATCAGACTAAAGCCGTGTGGTCCTCGTGTGGCTCCGCCTCCTCCTGTAACAACACTTTCTCCTGCTCAGAAGCACATCACTCTCTCTTCTCTCTTCTGAAAACCACTCACACTAAAGTTATTTGGAGTAAATATGTCTAAACTGATAGTTTACGACAGGCCTATTAAACTTAGGCCCGGGGGCCAGATCAGGCCCTCCAAATGATCTGATTCGGCCCGCGACCCATTTTCCAAATATTCAAAAATAAATTTTCTCCTGTTTACGCGTTTAATTCTGGATCAGTACTAGTTTGGACCTGCTTTAGACCTGCTTTAGGCCTGCTTTAGTCCTGGTTTAGTCCTGCTTTAGACCTGCTTTAGTCCTGCTTTAGTCCTGCTTTAGTCCTGCTTTAGACCTGCTTTAGTCCTGCTTTAGTCCTGCTTTAGACCTGCTTTAGTTCTGCTTTAGTCCTGCTTTAGTCCTGCTTTAGTCCTACTTTAGACCTGCTTTAGTCCTGCTTTAGTCCTGCTTTAGACCTGCTTTAGTCCTGCTTTAGACCTGCTTTAGTCCTGCTTTAGTCCTGCTTTAGTCCTGCTTTAGACCTGCTTTAGTCCTGCTTTAGTCCTGCTTTAGTCCTGCTTTAGTCCTGCTTTAGACCTGCTTTAGACCTGCTTTAGTCCTGCTTTAGTCCTGCTTTAGACCTGCTTTAGTCCTGCTTTAGTCCTGCTTTAGACCTGCTTTAGTCCTGCTTTAGACCTGCTTTAGTCCTGCTTTAGTCCTGCTTTAGACCTGCTTTAGACCTGCTTTAGACCTGCTTTAGTCCTGCTTTAGTCCTTGTTAAATTCCACTTTACACCAGGGTTGGTCTTTATTTAGACCTGGTTTAGTGGTTGTTTCTAGTCTTAGTTTAATTCTAGTTCAGCTCTGGATTGTCACTTTTGTAGCAACATGTTGGTAAAGCTTTTTGCATTTAATTTTTCCACAGAATCCCACTATAGCAGTATTTAGTATATCATTATTGAGTTGTGGATAGTTTGTGCTCCCCAAATCACAATGAAGTGATCACGTGTTGTGCAGCTCCGGCCCAGAGGCCACACCCCTCTGAAATATCTGAAAGTTGAATATCTCCTGGTTTTGGAGGAAAACGAGTCAAATAATGTCTAAAAAAAACATTGCGTTTATCGTGGGTTTTCCAGTGAATATTCCACTTTTATATTGAATTGAAATGTAATTGAAATCTACACCTTGCTTGGGACAGTTGGAAACTAGCTAAACTACAGCTAATACTGGCACATTTACAGAAATGTTGAGTATTGTGCACTTTCCTAGTTCAAATAAACTAATAATAATAAATATTTAACCTTGTATTCTAGTCTGTAACTTTGTCATTTCTGGGTCTTTTGACTCAGAATGAAGACGGGATTCAAGTTCTGTTAAAGTTCTGTTCTGTTAGAATCCATGGAGCTTTTCTTTGTGTTTCTGAAGGGCGGAGTTAACTCTTTCATTATTCACACATAATATCAGCAGACTGATATTGGTGCTTTTGGCTGATAACGACATTACTGTGATGTGAATATCAGTCGATACCGATACCGGGCTGATACATCAGTGAATCTCTAGTATTGATTCTTGTGGTTTTGAGTGTCTGACATTTGCGTGGCATGTTTGTGTTTGACAGAAGAGATATCGAGCGGCTAAAGAAGCCTACGAGGCCCTGCTACAGACTGACGACCTGCCGGCTCGAGTCAAGGCCACCACTCTGCAGCAGCTAGGTAAGAAAGTAACACTCCCGTCGATAAATGATCAAACACGCTGCTATGGAAGTAACTCTTTAACGTGAACGAATCCAAAACCTTTGAAGACCTAAAACAACTTCATCAGTTTGGGACAGAGTGGAGCCTTTTACATGGAGTTTGCATGTTCTCCCTGTGTCTGCTATAATAGAAATACTGAATGACTCATGTGCTGGTGGTGGAGTGGCTGTGCAGTGTCGTGAGTTTGAATCCCGACTCCAACATTGACTGCGTGTCTTCCCTTCCTCTCGTCCCCCATTTCACACTTTCCTCTCCTGTCCAATAAAGCCTTCGAGCCCAAAAGATCTTAAAAAATGAAAAAAATGGAAAAGGAAATACTAAATCTCATGGCAACTTTTCCTAGTTGTATTCGTTTTATCGAGAGAAGTATAAAATCTGGCATAATTTCTTGAAGTTATCTTATCTTTCATAGTGTACCATAATTCACAGGCAATAAGTGCGTTCCAGACTACAAGCCGCACAAACAAAATCTACAATGAAAAAATAAATTGTACATACACGGGCCAGACCTGTCAATACGCCACAGGTGCCAATGTTATAACACGTTATATTTACACATAGATACGTTCTTTATGGCATGTCCAGGCTCCGTTGTCTTTGCGTTTCGCCGTGTCTAGATTCACGTCCTCATTAGTCATTACTCTGTGAATATGAGTCTGATTGTAATAAAACACACAGCATTTTGAAGCTTAAAACTGCCCAGGAGGTTCTTCTTCTACAGTATTGTGGGCCGCAGAGTTCAAAGCGTGGGGTGGGGGGGGGGAAGCTGCGGCTTAAAGTCAGAAAAATACGCTAATGAAATAGTTGCGTCTCATTTTTCAGGCTGGATGCATCACACGGTGGAGCAGCTCGGAGACAGGTCCACCAGAGACAGTTATGCCATTCAGTGTCTGCAGAAGTCCCTCGAGGCCGACCCCAAATCAGGACAGTCCTGGTACTTCCTCGGCAGGTACGGGAAACGCAAGAAAACTCACATACACAACCGTAACACTACTACTACTTACAAGGCTGTGTATGTATTTTAAAGTCGCGGCGTGTCTTCCACAGGTGCTACTCCAGTATTGGTAAAGTCCAGGACGCTTTTGTCTCGTATCGTCAGTCCATAGACAAGTCTGAGGCCAGTGCGGATACATGGTGCTCTATTGGGTAAGACTCATTTATAGCTCCGACCACTGCCTACAGTCATCGGGCAAGACACGTAACCCTCTCTGCATGAGTGAGTGCTGACGGGACTCAGGAACCGCGAATTTCTCTTACAATTCCATTAAAAAACAATTAATCTTATGCCATTTTGGAGAACAATTACCGTACTTTTTGGGCTGTACAGCAATCCTGAGTAAAAGCCGCTCAACAAAATGTACAAAGAAACGAGAAGTCGCCGCAGGTCTAATTAGACTAATTTCTCAGTGAAAATGAGTTGAATTGTAATGAAACACATATTATACATTATAGCTGTCCCCTCTGTCCTCGATGACTCGGTGTGAGCTCATTTAGGCCGCAGTTATTTTATTACTTGGTTTACGGATTTTTAAATGAAATATATTGAACAGGCGGGCGAAATATAAATATAATTTCCATTTCAAAATACTTTTTCTTCCGGGTTCTCGCAAAAACGCACAGGGGGAGGAGGGGGGAGGCGCACAGGAGCGTGTAACAGTAGTTTTTAGCGTGTTTTGCATTGGTAGAATTGACGCTTCTAAGTGTGCAGCCTTAGTCACGGCAAAACGCGCTGGAGAAAATGTGTAAAACGGGTTTAAAATGTGTATTTGCGATATAAAGGCGCGCAGCAGACAGGGAAACGGGCGCGCGCGTCTTCACATGTTCTCCTGGGACCGCGCACTGGATGGAGCCGCTCCGTCACAACAATGCTTTCCAAAATAAATGACTCCTGCAGGATTTTGGCGTACAATTGCTTCACGCGCTCTTATCTTTTGACTTAATACCGCTTTTTATATTTCATTTAATGCTATTTTGCTTTGTCAGTGGTACTTTATAAAAAAAAAGTGATAATAATGAATTTTATTTATATTGTAGAAATCAATCATCTTAAGTGCGGCGGATCCGTAAACCAAGTAATAAAATAACTGTGGTCTTACCTGTGTCTTTGTCTTCACATCTGGTCCATCTGCTCCTGAGCTTGTGCTTCACGAGTGAGTGTTGCATTGTTACATGAGCTATTTACACAAAAATATGGTCCATGGTCTGCTGCAGGCGTCCGGTCTGGCCAAGAAGACTGCAGTATATTGCATGTGCGCTCCACCTGTGCCTTATCGAGATTCACCTTCTCATTAAGCACATTTCTTCATGAATATGAGTCTGATTATAATAAAACACAAAGCATTTTGAAGCTTAAAATACTGTCCGCTGTCCTCTGACGTCTTCTTCTACAGTGTGTCCAATGCTTGCACTTCCTGCAAGAGCGCCCCCCGGTGGCCGTTAGCCAGTAAAAACCTATAAATGAGACGCACCGTTGTATGGGCCGCAGGGTTCAAAGCGTGGAGGGAAAAAGTAGTTGCTTGGAATCCGAAAAGTACGGTACTTGAAATTAGTTAGGAGTGACTAAAAACAAGCTGTAACTGTTGTTGTTTTTTATCTAGAATAGTTTTTTAATGATGTTTGGAAGTGTGTGAAGACTTGTTCCTGCTCCTCCAGCGTGTTGTACCAGCAGCAGAACCAGCCGATGGACGCTCTTCAGGCTTACATCTGCGCCGTGCAGCTCGACCACAGCCACGCGGCGGCTTGGATGGACCTGGGAACGCTCTATGAATCCTGTAACCAGCCGCACGACGCCATCAAGTGCTACATCAACGCCACGAGGAGCAAAGGCTGCAGCAACACCACGGCGCTCACGCACAGGATAAAGTGTCTGCAGGTAAGTGCGCGGCCTGAACGGGCTCCGCACTGGTGGATTCGGTTTGTTCATAAGTTGCGTCCACGTTTTAGTTTTGAATGCGGTCATAATTTCAGATCGATGGAGGCCTATGCAACTTCACTGTCTTTGAAAGAAATATAGAAACATATGAGCCACAAATGTTGAACCTGGTTATTTGTTAAAGATTTGCTCCACAAACTTTTGAAAACGTATGGAAAATCTTTCTGAGGCTATAGTGGAAAAAGAAAACGAGTGACGTTGAGCTTTGTGCCAGTTTTTGTGTCATGTGGATCGGCCCAGTAATGATCATATCAAGCATAAGTCAGATCAACAAATCTGCCATAGATTTCTGATTTGTGTTAAACTATAGAGATTAATGTTGTGATGTCACGTGAACGCAACTTATATATTCGTTTTGTTGAGGTATAAAATATTGACTAAAACGAGGCCAGTTCATTTTAGGAACAGAAGTTTTTGGTTGATAAAAAGCCACATGGGTTTTATTTTGTTATATTTTCTAATGAACCAATGAGAGAGTTTAATGAGCTGCTGTTAACATTTACTAGGCTTATTATTCTTGTTGATAACCCATCATTAAAACAAAGCTGGGCCAGTTTTGTTTTCTAACAGTGTTTGTGGTTGAGATGCACAACAGGCTAATGCTTTACACAAGGACAGAGTCATTTATATGAAGTTAATACTGTACACAGTACACTCATTTTTCAATCAAGTAACATTCAACCCTGATTTTGTGCATGTTTTTTTTACATTTTATTAAACTGCCAGGTAAAAAAATTGATCTTGAAGCTATTGATTCATCAAAATCACATTCAATTATTTTAGCTTCCTCAGGGTTGCACTGCAGGACATGTATCGTCACTTATGCTCTGCTGCTTGTGCCAGCTTATAGTTTACCCCAAAAGTGAGAATCATTCACTTATAACCCCTTTTATGCTTATGTTTATTTCATGAGCAGAAATGCCGTTCAATTGCATGCTTACAGTAGCATTACAGAGCAGGCTAGCTTTTGTTTGTTTCCTCATTGTAATTCCCTCTGCATCCAAAATATGGATTGGAACACCCAACACCAACAGGGAATGCCTGACTGATGGAAAGTAATACATACATTTTAATAATTAAATCATTTTAAAGTAAAGGAACTCAAATAATGCATAATACGTTTCTTCTTAAAATAGCGATAAATTCTGGTTTTAGTTAAGTTTCTTTCTTTTTTCCTTGTTAAAGATGTAGTATGTAACTTTTCTGGTGGAGGGTCTGCCAACTCTTGGCGTCCCTGGAGATGTTATGAGTGGAATGTTCCAGAATGGCACTACATATGCTTCATGGAGACGCTTTTCCTCCAATAAAAACACCTGTCAAAATGTTAACCAAAAATTGTCACATTAAAAATTGCAGCATCAGCAAAGAAATCCGAGGCACAATGACCAGGTAAGTTCAAAAGTAAGTCCTCTATTTTTAACAGGGACGCCAAGAACATTCACACAAAACAAGCCAAATGTGTGAGTTTAATGCCCTACTGTGAAAAACAATGGCAAAACAATAACATCTCCATAAAGACAAGCAAGTGACGCACCCCCCACCTGAAAAGTTACTAATTGGACCTTTAAGTTCAACATTTTTACAGCTGTAGTCATCTGGACACTCTTTTTGGAAGAAACAAGACAAACGTAATAAGCAATCTGGGAATTCAGTTTTTTTTTTTATCCTACTCTGGGCTGGGTAAGTTCTGCCCACCGGGCGGAGCCTTGAGTAAGTTCTGCCCACCGGGCGGAGCCTTGAGTAAGTTCTGCCCACCGGGCGGAGCCTTGAGTAAGTTCTGCCCACCGGGCGGAGCCTTGAGTAAGTTCTGACCACCGGGCGGAGCCTCGAGATAATGGCCAGTCCTGTTCATCTATTTGTAAACACTGTTTTAAGTTTCACCTGAAATGAGTCTTCTTTGTTACGCTACAATATGAGTTTCAGGTGAATCTTAAAACTGTGTAAACACAAATAGATTAACGTAATTAGTTCAGAAGATTGAGAATCACTTTAGGATATAAATGGAAACATCTTGTTTTTTCTCAAACGGTGTCCCTATGACTACAACTACATCGTTTTCAACAATGGAACTCACCTGGACAAATGACATGGATTTAATTGTAAACCTTGTTATTGGATATTTAGCTTCAATGTTCTTTCCCACGGCAGCAACAAATACATACCAACAACGCCAAACCTTTCTACAACCGCCGGCGACGTTCAAACTGGAGCAGACGTCGTAAACAAACGACTTATAAAACACGTGCTTTAAGATAAGATAAGATATTCCTTTATTGTCCACACATGGGGAAATTTCATTGATACAACGCAGGTAGATACAGAGGAAAAGGACAGATAACAGATTATAGGAAGTTTAAACAACAAAGTTATCAAAAAACAATAGTCCTGACTGCGTCATGAACGCATAGAATCACATGGACAAAACGGACTAAACTATTACAGCTTTTGGCAAAAGGAGGAGGCACTTTATGTTAGGGTTTACACAAGGCTAAAACAAAGGTAAGCTAACTGCATTATCGTCACTAAATGAGTGGCAAGACAGTGTTTTGCGAATGAATCCTGGAGCCAATCAGAGCGCTCCTCTTGTGGCGACCGGAGACGCAGATTCTATGAAGAAATCCTCCTAAAACCTTTCTCTTTGAGCTCTGACAGCATCATTCACACTAAAAACACGTGCCTGCCCCGTCCGGACTGGGGTTCATTCTCATGAAGCGTACAAATATGTTGTTTAATGAGCATAAAAGAGTATTTATTTATTTTCCATTAGAACAGAATGAGTCCCTTTCTTTAGCCTATGTCATCTTTGCTGGCTTCAACATCTGATTTTCACAATCAATTGCATGGTTTAAATTTCACCGGCTTTCCTCTCTGCATTAAGACAAGCTTTTTGCTTTTGTCTTAATACATTTGACTGTTTTTTGTGGCTTTACTTTTGCAAAATCACTACAATGTTTATTACAATCGCTGCTGTTTTCAAACCTACTCACCATTGCTCTTCATTTCCTTGTTTTTGGGGTCCATAGCAACCGATAAAGTTATAACGGTATAATACCTGGTAAATGGGTATTTAACGCCTGCCATTATAACACTATCTGTTGCTTCAGGGGTCTTCATTTTCTTATTTTGGTTTTATTTTTATTATTTATTTTGATTTTTCACACCGTTCTCATTCCCCCTTTAGGCTCAGTTGAGTTCCCCCCAGCTCAGTAACCTACAGGGTAAAAGTAAAATGCTGCCCCTTATTGAGGAGGCTTGGAGTCTGCCCATCCCAGCAGAACTAACGTCCAGACAGGGGCCAAGCAATGCTCCGCCGCAGGTGAGAGAAGCTAGTATTATAACAACTATTACTATATACATCCCTATTTCCCGTGTTTAATCTATAGGAGCATCTTTTACACAGGTTATGCACTCTGGGTTTAATGGTTTAGCCGCTCTCCATCCTCAGATATGACATGAAAACAGGCTTTGTTCAGACCTGGCATTTAAACGAACTCTTCAAATTCTCCATTGTCCGGCTCTAGTCTTGGTCCAGCAGCGTTGAGCTTCTCACAACTGCTACGTTTGTGTTTCCAGTGAGACCGAGTTTTGAAATGTTGGTCATTGAACACTATGTTACGGCTGCATCAAGGACGCGTCACTGAGGAACAATATTTAAACAATGTTCCCATGAATGGCATATGATCTAGAATGTGGGATCTGGTGGATCTGGTCCACGCGCCGCTCGTTGGATTAACCCCTCGTCTCCTGAACACCTGCTCCGTCTGTTGAGTTTTTCCATCGCTTCTCAAAGTTTCTTTCAATGCCAGCTCTAGCGGGTGCTTTACGGAGTTTTTGTATTTCTCTTCTTCCAATCTGAAGTCTTTTTTAAATGTTTCGTCTGAGGATGTGTTGGGCTAACCATTATTTTCAGTTCACTGTAGTAGAAGTAGTCACTCAGCTTCACCCATCACACCCATGGAATGATCTTTGATATTTATGTATTTACACCCTACAATACAAACAACAAATGCCTTAAAGACCATGAGAAAATGGCTAAAAATGTCCAACTAATCAATAACCGTTGAAATAACACATTTGGACTAAACCAAGACTAAATCACGTGGTAGTGACCCTGGTTTATGCAGCTCAAATATCAAAGCATGAACTCAAATAAGACTGAGCGGGAAAATACAACAATTGACCTGTTTTAATCCTGCTTTAAACCTAATTTAGTTCTTTTTTGCCTTTCTTTGGTGTGATTGGTTAAGTTCTGTAGTGGGAGTCGCACATTTAGGCTTTCCATTGGTCCTGTCTGTCTTCCTCCCCTGTCGTAGTTGACCTTAGATGTCCTGCAGTCGCTCCCAAAGCCGTCATGGCGCCCCCTAGTGTCTGAACTCCACCTAGAACTCATCCACGCCATCAGCAAAATCTCATGTTCGCTCATTTACCTCCTAATTTGCAACGGGAACTTTCAGCCACAACGTTGTACATGGCTAGAAAGTCAATACTCGTCAATTTTAGTCAAATTATATTTTATTGTCCAGTCTACTATATATTTAATAGTTGCACATTCCTTTGTATCTTGACTATTATAAGGCTGTATTTGTTGCAACTAGTGCAACACGACATTAACAAGCTGTTCTTACCTTTGTTTACAGTGGTTTACAGTTAACTATTACAATAAGTTGCCTAATAAACATAGAATAATTGTTGCAGATCTATTTGAAATTACTTTTTATTTATTTTTTGTCTCTGTCGTTTTAAATCATTAACCCCTGTTTCTCTCGCTGTGGCTTTTCTGTCCCTGGTTCTTTCCCCTTCATCACTGTTTTCCACCATTTCTTTTTATTTGATTTAAATGTATTTACTTTGTATTTCTCCCCTCCCCCCTCCATCGGTTTATCAGGCGTGTAAGCCAAACCACAGCGCAGAGGGAGGGGGCTCGGGTCCCACTCTGCCCCCCCATATCAGCCCCCTGTCCCAGGCAGACGAGTCCTGCCCTGCCAAGAGGAGGAGGGCAGCCAGTCCTGCTAAGGTAACATTCCCTCACGTTTAAGCGCAGACAGTTGAAAAAGTGAGTGTGTTCTGTGTGTTTTGCTGAGGCCTTCTGCTTGTCATATTTGGTCACGTCATATTTATGTTTGTGTTTGTTCGTGTGACTCTTCAGGGTGAACCTTGGGCCAGTAACTCCTCACAGCAGCAAGTGTCCAACTGGTATCTTTCCCCACAGAAATTACAGGTGCGTGGCCTTTCACCCATTTTAAAGTTTTACAACAATTAAGCGCTTGACGAGGTTGTCACGACAAAGCATCATTTCTCAGCCGTGGTTTTAAACTCAGATTAAAACAAGTCCATTGTCTGAAGGGTCAAGCCACGGAAACGGTGCTTCCACAGAAAATGTTGGCGCGATATCTTTTGCCTCGTGCCCAGTGTGTGTCGTTCTTCAGTTTTTGCCTCACTCGGTTCTTTTCCTCCTCCAGTTGTTGGAGCAGTTGAGAGGAAATCGGGCAAGTCTTAAGCCTCCTCAGCTGCAGATGTTAGAACAGTTGGAGGCTCAGCTGAATATGATGCACCAGCAGGTAAATATGTCCCCCGTTTACACTAAAGAGACACTCACCAAAAATGATAAACATTCTTATCTGGCTGTAAAGCAGATGTCTTATTGGACTGTTTTCCTTATAGATTTTGTTAACTTTGTGCAATTAATTGAATTCCCATCAGTTTGTAGAAAAACATACATTCTGAATTCACTTAAAACCTCAAGTGAAGCCACTTGACTTTAGGGCCAAGACCCTCGCGATACAAAAGGGGCTATGATACAAGTATATTCTGATTAAATTCCCTCATTACGATGCGTATCCCAATACATTTTTGAAAAAAGAGTCTTAAAAATTAACCAAATGTATCATGTTTTGACTCTGGATAAGAAAATGTATGAAATGTTGTGTTTATCCACAAAGCACATATTTATCACTCAATTATGCTCTAATAACTCCAACTCCAGAGGAGTTCATGTTATTAGCACAAACAGCATATATAAAGTACTATTCCTCCTGGTTTGCACGACATCAGCTTGTGCTCCTGCAGGACGGGTAACGACCTGGACAATTTATAATTTATTAATGCTGGTTAAAAGTATCGATACTTGTACTTTAATACTGAGTCTGTGACGATATATTGCCGTATCGATTTTCTGGAACACACCCCCACGTGAATCACAAAACATTACTAATACCAACAAAATTAAAGGAAATATGGCTTTCAATTTTACTTTCATAGACATAAACAATATACTTCTTATAGGTGCCATTTAACACTATATAATTCAGTCAAATTTCTTCCTCCAAAACAATACAAAGTAGAATCACATGCTTTTACTGACTAAGAACCATCTGGATGAAAACTATTGAATGTCACAGTCATATTTTGACAGAACATAAATGTTGTATTTCTTTTAGATGAGGCAGAACTCGTCTGGACAGGTGCGGCCCTCTCTCCCCAACGGCCCCACCCCTCACCCACTCCCCTCTCCAAACCTGCACCGACTCCCCCAAAGACCCTTCCTCAACGGGCCCCTGGGTGCCCCGCCCTCGGCCCCCAGCAGGAGCAGTAACAGTAGTAATAATAGTAGTAATAGTAGTAGTAATCAGGCGGATGGGGGCGTGCCTTATGTACAGACAGCGGAGGGAGGAGAGAGAGCGCTGCTACCTCAAACCTGCACAAAACCACAGGACTCAACGCCATGCCCCGCCCTCCACCAAAACAACTCTCAGGTACAAATACCACTGATGCTTGTCGTTGTACACCAGGGCGCTCAGAATTTAGACATTTAGATGGTGTTTTTTAGTCAGCTAATTTTAGTCAGCTAATTTATAGGGAATATATAAGCTATACGTATATTCTATATGTTGGACAATAGTGAGTCATGAGATGAATCTGCCTTCATAAATATTTATCTGTTGTTTCATAGTAATATATTTTTAAATAAACACTGCTTTTTGGAACTACAGCTTCACGAGAGGTGTAACTCGTCAACATGAACTCTTTTTTGTCCGGTCCACATGGGGGAAAATCTCACTTGTAGCAATTTTATTGGATAAAATTCTGTGAGCTGCTACTTGTTTTCACACACTTTGACCCCTGCGGCCGATACAACGACGCGGCTAATCAATAGAGTTTGACGGGCTAACGGCCTCTAGGGGCGCTCTAGTAGGAAGCTGGCTCTCTTGCTCACTCAGGAAGTACAAGCGGAGGAGCAGAGCCAGATGTGGAGACAGACACTGGTAAATCAGCTCACAGATAAATGACTGAAAAATGAGTCTAAAGCTACGTACACACCGCAGACGCCTAATCGCACCCGACGCAGAATTTGAGCTCGTGTACATTTGAAAGGGTTACGCACCGGACGCGCGCTCTCGACGCCCCGGGCACGATACACAGGCGCGCGTACGGCGCACTCGAGCTGTCTGCGCACATGCGCAGTAGAGGTGTTGTCGCATGAGCAGTGGAGTTGTTGTCGTGGACTTTCATTGTGTAAAAGTGCAGATATCGAGAGTGTTGTTTTTGCGTTTTTGGTTTGTTTCTGTCTCTGTTCCACCGTGAATACATCGTACAGCTCCTTTCTCCCACACACTGCCACAATCAATCGTTCGTCTGCCATTGTTGACGAGCAAGGAAAAAGTGGCTCTTCTTGGGGAATTCCATGGGGAATACCGGAAATGCGAGGGGAAATACTTACGTACTTACGTCACTGGAGCGTCAGCTCTGATTGGCTGCTGCCGCGCATCTGCTGCAGAGACCTCAACATATCTGAGCACATCACGCGTTGCTTTGGCCGCCTCATATGCGCGCTCAAAGCGTCGAGAGCGTAAAAAAACGCACCAATCGCGCCGCAAAAACGAAGAAATCGCGCCGCGGATAACGCACTACGCGCTCGACGCGCGTTTACCATAGGCTTTGAATGTAAACTGGACGCTTCGGCCGCGCCGGTGTGGAAGCCCCTTAATGAGGAACGGAATTTACTCATTTAAATGCAAATTCACATGGAGCGCGGATGTGCGGTACAGCAGCATTTTGTAAACTGCCCCGCCCGCCCGGCAATGAAACGAGGCTTTCTTGGCTCCTAAGACAACCTGTGCATCTCTACTGTGCACCATCTTCATCAAAATATCTAATGTTACAATGTGCATATAAGCATATAAATACAAAAAGAAAAAACTTTGTATTTAGTTGGTATATACACGTACACGTACACATACACATACACATACGCATACACATACATACACATACACATACGCATACACATACATACACATACATACACACACATACGCATACACATACACATACATACACACATACACATACATACACACATACACATACATACACATACACATACATACACACATACACATACATACACATACATACACACACATACACACACATACGCATACACATACGCATACACATACATACACATACATACACACACATACACACACATACGCATACACATACATACACATACATACACATACGCATACACATACATACACATACATACACACATACACATACATACACATACACATACACATACATACACATACATACACACACATATGCATACACATACACATACACATACGCATACACATACATACACATACATACACACATACACATACATATACACATACATACACACATACATACACACATACACACATACAAACACATACGCATACACATACATACACACATACACACATACATACACACACATACACATACATACACACATACACATACATACACATACACACAGGGCCGACCAAAGCCTTCAGGGGGCCCTAAGCGAAAACATTTTTGGGGGCCCCCCACCACGTCATCAGAATCAGTTTTATTGCCATTGTCAGTGAACAATTCACATATGGGAACTTTCTTCAACGCAAACAAAGAGCACCAAAACTCCAGGGCATCTGTTTGCCAGTTAGTTTATTCTCAGCACCTCACAAGCTCAAATATTGCTAACTCAAATCCCACAATGCAACTTGGTATTCCGCTGACATCACCTCTACTCCCTGTACAAATAACACACATCCCAGATATGTTTTTGGGCGTATTTGTGGGCGTTAAGGGTCAACAGCCACATTAGCACATTAGTTTAAATTAATGAATTGGGTATTCTGGTGCATTTTAATGTGGTCCAGCCGGCTAAAGTAAGAGTAAAATGTTGAGGTTGTAATGTTATAAAATGATGATGTGATGAAACTGTGCCAGGAGAAAATGACTAAAGCCAGTTATTAATACATTAGTGTACTTAATTACTCAATACAATATTGGCTATGAAAAATAATTATGGTCAAATTGATTCATTTTAACTGAAAATGTAAAAGTAATAGTTATCCTTACTAATTTATCTTTTACAGCTCCCAACTGTTCCTTCTTGCCAAAGTGACAAAACAAGTTATATTAAATTAAACAAATGGCATAAGCATTGCTTGATTAACAATTAACACTGATAAAACAGTGCAAACATGTTATTCCCAGAGAATGAACAGAACGAGAAGTGAAGGTCCAAACCTAGTTATAGTGAAGAGACTGCGTTTCTGCAACTTTGCCACTTTTATATAAAAATATATAGTATTATTCTATAACAGACGTAATTTTAATATGTCTGGTTATTTTTCACTATCAATTTATTATAATTTATAACAAATAGTCTAATGATGCTTTTTAAATAAATTTAAATGTTTTATTGCTCTATTAAAAGTTAATTACAATATAAATGTTTGTTCTGATCAGAACACCACACACTGGACCCCTGCACCTTTACGTTCCTCTCATTGCACATTAAGAAGTCAAAGTCAAACAGACATCACGAGTCACGATTGATCTCACACATGGCGATGTGAGAGAGAGGGGCAAACTCAAACCGCTCATCTCTGACTGAGGCTGCACAGGGGCCCGGGACAGGGGCCCAGGACAGGGGCCGCACACTGTTCACTCCAAAGTCTCACATCAGAGGTTCTGGACGAGACGGCGCTCGTCCGGACCGGATCTCCGCCTCTTAGTGACCCGGGCCATAGACGCCCCTCACCGGCCTCACCTCCTGCTCACACGGGCTGGTGTAAATGTTAAGCTTATCATCTTTCATTCAGATATATTATTATGCGCGGGGCAGAGCTCTCGTCTCGCCTCCAGCCTGTGACAGAATCGTGTTGTTTCAAGCAGCAGCATTAACCGTCTCTTTGTAAGAGAAGTTCAATACCTGGAGAGTGTTGTTGAGTTTGCAGTTTCTTTACATCGTAGTTACATCGAAGTTTCTTCTTTCGTTTTTCGGCACCGGGAGATATATTCTTCTGGACATGAGGACCACGTTCTGTTGTGTTTTATGTTTTGCTCTTCTGCTCGCGCACAATGAAGTTGCCCAATCAGCGCAGGTCTGGTGTCTTGGTTGCCAGATTGTCATTACAAATAAATGCGGTTTGTGCGTTATATGTTACCGCTGTGTGCGCTGCAGCGCTACTACACTAGTGGCGCACGCTGCGCTTGAACTTCTCATAAGACGGGTTGCCAGATTGGGGGCCCTATTAACGCCTCGGGGCCCTACGCGGCTGCTTAGTTCGCTTACAGGCTGGGCCGGCCCTGCATACACATACACACATACATACATACACATACACACATACGCATACACATATACACACATACACATACATACACACACACACACATACACACGCACACACACACAAACACACATACACATATACACACATACACACATACACACATATACACATATACACATATACACATACACACATATACACATACACACATACACACATACATACACACACACACACATACACACATACACACATATACACATAGGCAAGGCAAGGCAAGTTTATTTGTAGAGCACATTTCATACACAAGGCAATTCAAAGTGCTTCACAGCAGGAAAAATGCATTCAAATCACAAAGAAATTACAGAAACAGAAATACAATAAAATTAACTAAATTAAAAATTATCAATCCAAATTTTCTAAACTAATAAAATCACAAACAAAAGAGAAGAGTGCAAAGAAAAAATCCTTTCAGTCATATGCGCAGCTAAACAAAACTGTTTTTAGCTTAGATTTGAACATTGTCAGAGTAGAAGCCTGTCTCACATCTTCAGTTAGACTGTTCCAGATTTTAGCTGCATAAAACTGAAACGCAGATTCCCCATGTTTTGTCCTGACTCTGGCACCAGCAGGAGGCTGGTCCCTGAGGTCGTCAGAGTCCGAGATGGTTCATATGGCACTAACATATCCAAGATGTACTTTGGTGCTAGGCCCTGGAGAGACTTGTACACAAGCAGAGCTGCTTTAAAGTCTATTCTCTGAGCCACAGGGAGCCAGTGCAGGGACCTGAGAACAGGACTAATGTGATCATACTTCCTGGTTCTAGTCAGGACCCGAGCAGCAGCGTTCTGGATGAACTGCAGCTGTTTTACAGCTCGTTTGGTGAGGCCAGTGAGCAGGCCGTTATAGTTGTCTAATCTACTGGAGACAAACGCATGGATAAGTCTCTCTAAATCTGGTTTTGACACTATATTTTTGATTTTGGCAATGTTTTTTAGATGGTAAAAAGCTGCTGATGTTATTGATTTGACGTGGCTATTAAAGTTCAAGTCTGAGTCCATTATTACCCCCAGATTTCTGATTTGGTTTGTAGGTTTTAGAGCGAGACTCTGGAGGTGACCGCTAACACTTTCTCTTTGTTTCTGTGACAAAGACGATTATTTCAGTCTTGTCTAAGTTCAGCTGGAAAAGTTGTTTTGCCTCCACAAACTGATCTGTTGGATGCAGTGACAGAGTGAATCTACTGGTCCATAGTCACCTGCCGATAGTGAAACATAGATCTGAGTGTCGTCTGCATAATTGTGATAGGACACATTTTCACTGCGTATCAACTGACCTAACGGCAGCATGTAGAGGTTGAACAGAAGGGGACCCAGGACTGACCCTTGGGGCACTCCACAGGTCAGGGTCATGTGGTCTGAGACACAGCTACCAATTTCAACAAAGTACTTCCTGTCTTCCAGATAGGACCTTAACCAGTTTAGGGCAGTGCCAGTGATGCCCACCCAGTCCTCTAGTCTCTGTAAGAGGATCCCATGATCGACAGTGTCAAAAGCAGCACTCAGATCTAACAGAATTAAGACTGAGGCTTTGCCCGTGTCAGTGTTCAGGCGGATGTCATTTGTCACCTTGACAAGAGCAGTCCCAGTGCTGTGATGAGGTCTAAAACCTGACTGAAAAACATCAAATGAGTTGTTTATTAAGAGGAAATCTGTGAGCTGTTGGTAAACAACCTTTTCAAGGACTTTGCCCAAAAATGGCAGATTAGAGATGGGCCGGTAATGACTCAGTACTGCAGCATCAAGACTGCTCTTCTTTAGGAGAGGCTTTATGACCGCAGTTTTCAAAGACATTGGGAATGTTCCAGATTGAAGCGACATGTTAACTATGTGAGTGAATGGTGCTAACAAACTGTTCAGCACAGACTTTAGAAATCTGGTGGGTAACACATCAAGGCAGCATGTAGATGAACTCAGACTGGTGATGATCTCATGGACAGTTTTGTTAGTTACTGGTGCAAAGTGAGTTAGCTCTAAGTGTCTTGGTGGTTTTAGGGTAATTTTTTGCATTGTGGGATTTATAGCATTTTTAATGCCCTGAACTTTGTCATTAAAGAATAATGCAAACTCATTACACTTGGATGTGGAAATGAGTTCTAACGGCAGCTGAGCTGGAGGGTTTGTTAATCTGTTTACTGTGGCAAACAGGACACGCAAGTTGTTACTGCAGCTTCCAATTATTTCAGAAAAATATCTTTCCCTAGTTCTACATAAGATTAGGTTGTACATGTTCAGCTTTTCTTTGTAAATCTCTTTTTGAACCTGGAGCTTTGACTTGCGCCATTTCCGTTCGGCCCTGCGGCACTCCCTTTTCTGTGCCCTGACCGAATCATCATTTCTCCACGGCGCCTTCTGCTTATTTTTAACCATTTTAGCCTTTATAGGGGCGATGGTGTCCAGAACATTCAAAACACTAGATGTAACAGAGTTCAACAAATCATTTACATTAGAACATGAGACATTTTCAAAGTTTATCATTTCCATAAACAGTGCACCTGTGCCATCACTTGAGAAACAGACAGGTAAAAGAAGACACAGAAATGATCAGACAGAGCAACATCGATCACATTAACATTTGAAATATTTACCCCCTTTGTAATTATGAGATCTAGAGTGTGTCCTTTGCTGTGGGTGGGGCCTCTCACATGCTGAGTAAGACTGAAGGTTTCAAGGACAGCATCAAGCTCTTTAGCGTTTCTGTCACAAACATTATCAACATGCACATTGAAATCACCTGTAATGACCAAACCATCAAAGTCTGTGCATATGACTGAAAGCATCTCAGTAAAATCATCAATAAAACTTTGGCAGTGTTGGGGAGGCTACACATACACACACACACGCATACACATATACACACATACACATACATACACACACACACACACACACACACACACACATATACACATATACACACACACGCATACACATATACACACATACACATACATACACACACACACACACACACACACACACATATACACATATACACACACACGCATACACATATACACACATACACACATACACACATACACACATATACACATATACACATACACACACACGCATACACATATACACACATACACACATACACACATACACACATATACACATATACACATACACACACACGCATACACATATACACACATACACATACACACACACGCATACATACACACATACACATACACACATACACACCTGGTCTAAATGGTGCTCTGTTGAAAGAAAGATCAGGTGAATACTAAATATAACCTGAACAATTGTATAATACTTTCATTTTCTCTTTTAGGGGCTCCAGAAAGGCTCAGCTCCAGCCGCTCCCCCCTCCAGCTCTGACACGACCCCCGACGCCAGCTTAGCCCCGGCCGCTTCCTCTTCCACTTCCTGCCCATCGTCCAATCAGGTCGCACATTCCACAGACGCATCATCGACGACATCGTCGCCGCTTCAACCGAACTCTACCAGTAATACCGCGAACTCGAACCACCTGCCAACGTCTCCACCCTCCTGCTCGGCTACCTCTAGTTCCACAGTTACCGCTACCAAAGACGCTACAAAATCGAACATATCGGCATCGCATAAAAACGGCGAGGACGTTTCAAAATCTCCCCTCGAATCCAATCACGTTCAAACAGAGACTGAAAAAGCATCAACAGAAAACAATGAGTCGACGGGGACTTTAAGCGCAGACAATCCAAGGCTTTCCGCACTGTTAACGGTGAGCAAAGAGCATTCAGAGAACTCCACAAACTCACAAGGAACTAACAAAAAAGTCAACAACATCCATCCGGGAATGAAACCATCAACTCCTCAGGCGCATAGCTCGACCGCCTCTTCCCCAATTTCAGCTATGTCGACGGCCACGCCTTCGCCCAAATCCACAGAGCAAACGGGAGCGCCGAGTCCAGCCAATACCAACTCAAACCCTCCCGCTGTGAACGGTAAAGGGGGCATTTCAGAGGACTCCCAAAGCCCGGTAAAACCCGACCCCCCAGTGGTGCCGGGGCTGAAGGCCACCCCGCCCCACGCCCACACCTCCAACTCCTCGTCCTCCGTTTCCATCTACCCCAGCTCCACAGACGTGCTCAAAGCGTGCAGGTGAGGCCGACGTCATGGTTTTTCAGCTTTTAAGACGTTTTATGCCTTTTTCCTGGTATTTAGTAATAAACTGCCACATTTGTAGGTCATGATTTTATATTTTGTTCAGTGTAAACCACAATATTGTCGTCTTAATGATAGAAACGGGTCCATGGACCTGAAACTGCGTAGCCTCTTCATACAGGGATTTCACTATAACAAGCAGCGGATTTGAATGTTTTATTTGTTTCAAAATGTTATATATTTAACCCTACGTATTTATAACAATAAGAACAAAGTATAACAATATTTATGTAATGCACTTGCAGTTCAGTTACTACTTACTCCCTTTATTTACCTTCCCCAACATGTTTTCACATTTTTCATAGTCCTCTCTTTCATTTTTTATATATTAGGTTATTTCCTTATTTTCAAAATCCATGGGATTGAAAACAAATGTTCTAAGCACTGAAATCTAAAATGCAGGACAAAACAAGACGACTCGGACATGCAGGAATCAGTTAGATTTGCATTCATTAATTTAAATTTTAATGAGTTTGTTGTGTGTTTCATTAATATTTGCCTGAAAAAGTTGTTTATGCTGCTGTTGTTGTTTTAATGAATTGAAAGCATTTTGACAATGACTTCTAAATGGTTCAATGGTGATGGCCTTCATTGTGGTTAGTTGTAAAGATGGTGCCTCCTGGTGGAAGAATGGTGTAACTACAAATACAAAAGCATGTTGTGTAACTTCAGGACTCAAGGACTCAAGGGTCTGCTGCTGCTGTGCACAAACCACTCATACAATAGTAGAAAGAGACAGGTTTTATACCAACGCCTGTATTTCATTCCAGACACGGATTTTTAGTACATAAGCAATGCCATTTATTTAATTTTTTTTAATTTCTTAAAAAAACTGTTTGTGCGTGAATATTTCCACTGTGATTTCTGAGCCTCCAAAACTCTATAGTTACAAGCAAATGATGCAAGGATTTGGCCTCTTCTTTGTTACTGAATAAAGCAGTGTAAAATTGCAACAACAAAAAATATTTAAAAAGACGTCAGATATCCAACAAACAAGTATTCTTTAAAACAAAGAATATATTGTGATATTTCTACACTTATTTTTGTCCATGTTACGTCAGGGTTTATGAAATACTTAAAGTGGCACGTTTCATTCTGTATTAGTATCATCTGTAAATTATTAGAATAATTTAAGAAAATTGGGATATTTATTTTTGCTATTATTTGCCAATTCTATCATTTAGCATCTGCTATCATCTTTATGCTATGAGTTGTCTATGGCAGGGGTGGTCAAACTGTTGCCCCGGGGCCAAATGCAGCCCTCCGACCAATTTTTATTGGCCCTCCGGCTTCCTGCTAAGTTGGCCCGGACAACAAAAAGTACTGCTTTTTGTTGTAAAATTGGAAAAATTCAAAGATGTTTTCAGTCTTCTGGCTGGGCTCAGGTTGAAGGATGGCGGTGGGACAAACCATGCGGCGCGAGCACGGTGATGTTAACACCTGGTGTATCCTTTGAGCGCGGCGGTGACCAGCCGGAGCGTGGCGGTGACCAGCCGGAGCGTGGCGGTGACCAGCCGGAGCGCGGCGGTGACCAGCCGGAGCGTGGCGGTGACCAGCCGGAGCGTGGCGCCCGCCATGCCAAAACCCCTCAGCGAGAACACTGTATTTATGTTATACCAACTTAATATTAATGTTCCAAGTCTTATTAAAGATGTGAAGGCTCACCGAAACTATATCTAATGCAACATTTCAAATGGTTGATTTTCCCTGGCATTCAAAATATTCAAAATGTTGTGTAATACAAGTCATTATATGGGCAAAACTACTAAGACTTGAATAATTGTGGTTCCGCAATTCCATCTAGAAGACAGGGATGACTTTGTTTCTGACCACATGACTTTGACCTGTGGGGGGAACTCTTCGGTTCAACTTCTAGAATATATGTATGTTAAAACTAGTAACAACATATCTTGTTCTTATGTTTGTTGTTTATTTTGAAGTTTCATTGTCAGATTGTCCAATTAGAAATAATACATGTATTTGTTTCAGAAACTTTGGTAAAAATGGCCTGTCGAACAGCAGTATCCTCTTGGACAAGTGCCCTCCTCCTCGACTCCCCCCGGCTCCGACTCCTGCTTTGCCCAAAGACAAGCTCAACCCCCCCACGCCCAGCATATATGTAAGTACTACTACTACCATTGCTTGTACTTCTCCTACTTCTTCTGCCCAAAGACTAGCTCACCCCCCCAGCATCGATGTGGCTCCAGTTACTTACTTTGTAGTGGAAAAGTTGTGCCTTGCAGTCAGAACGGTTAAGAACACACGAGTAACACACTGGGACTGCTGCTACCACTGGCTGTAAATGATCTTTACTTCTAGTTTCTTTTGACTGCTGAAAGTTACATTTTTTTGTTTTGAGTTTTTTGTTTATTTAATTTAATTATCATTTTTAGCCTTATTTTAAATCTTTCTCTCTTTGCAGTTGGAAAACAAAAGGGACGCATTTTTTCCTCCGCTGCATCAGTTCTGCACAAACCCCTCCAACCCAGTCACCGTCATCAGAGGACTTGCTGGAGCGCTGAAGCTGGGTACAAAGTGTTTTTAAGTCTACTAAGGCCACAGTTATTTTATGACTTGGTTTACGGATCCGCCGCACTTAGATTATTGATTTCTACAATGTAAATAGAATAAATGATTATCTTTTATTTTTTTTTATAAAGTACCACCGACAAGGCCAAATAGCATTAAATGAAATATAATAAGCGGTATTAAGTCAAAAGATAAGAGTTCTCCACTGAAGCAGTTTTTCATCAAAATCCTGCGTGAGTCTGTGACTGAGCCGCTCCGTCCAGTGCGCGGCCCCGGGAGCATGAGAAGACGCGCGCGCCCGTTTCCTTGTCTGCTACGTGCAGCGCTAACTCCTTTATATCGCAAATACACATTTTAAACCTGTTTACCACATTTTCTCCAGCGCGTTTTGCCGTGACTAAGGCTGCACACTTAGAAGCGTCTGTTCTACTGATGCAAAACACGCTAAATCTACTCCTACACACTCCTGCGCGTCCCCCCCCTCTCCTCCCCCCTCTCCTCCCCCCCCCTCCTCCCGTGGTGCGTTTTGGGTAAACCAGAAAGAAAAAATCTTTTGAAATTGAAATTTTTTTTTATATTTATATTTCGTCCGCCTGTTCAATATATTTAATTTAAAAATCCGTAAACCAAGTAATAAAATAACTGCGGCCTAAATATTAATTGTTGCCAAGCTGCCCAAAACAATTGGAATATTGCAACTCTGAAATAATATCATTTTAAAATAACGTCGTCCCTGCCTTCTCAGACCTGGGGCTGTTCTCCACTAAGACCCTGGTGGAGGCAAACCCGGAGCACATGGTGGAGGTGTGGACTCAGCTGTCCCAGCCCGCAGATGAGAACTGGGACCAGACCGGGATCAAGAAGTTGTGGCGGTGTGAGAGCGGAAGAGGCCATACGACCATCGCCAAGTACGCCCAGTATCAAGCGGCGTCCTTCCAGGAGTCTCTGAGGGTGAGAGTCTGACCTGCTGCATCTAGAGGCGTGTTTCACCAGTACAGTCCAGAGGTGTTTCCATAGTGCTAAATGAATCGTACCGAGCTGATGAAACCGTGGCACTACCTCAGCTCCAGGTCTGCTTTAGATAAGGAGAAACTACGCCACATCGAGCTGATTGGATAATAGAGAACGCAGACTCGGGCCAAGAAAAGGATGACAATAAGCACATTTGAACAGGAAATAATGATTTCTCACCAAATGCAGACTTGATCTTGTGACAAACCAACCTATTCTAGTGATAAAACGCCCTCACGCTTCGCTAAACAAAGCTAGCACAAATTAGAAAAGACATTTCCTTTTAATTGATGCGTTGAGGCACTTTCTCTCCAAAGATGTGATATTTCGAGGGCATAATGAATCTAACATGACCAAATATCCAAACCAAATGCAGTGCATAGAAAGATGATAAAACGTAATGTAGATGTGTAGAGAAGTTAAATAAATGCAGGAAAATGTGACAATAAACCAGAAGTAGTTTCTTGTTTAATTTAGCCTTTAGCTTTATCCACGTCTCACAGTGGAATTATGTTTGTGAAATGCTTAGATTGAAGTATATGAAGTATAACTCAGGTATGGTTTAAATTGCCATACTTTCCGGGCTGTATACCGTGCACACGAAATGTACGATGTTCAGGCCGCACCTGACAATAAACCACAAGTGTCCACGTGGTAAACATGAGACACTTACTCATAAATATAGTACACGGTAGTGATGGTTGTCTGTTGAAGCAGGGGTCTCACGCTGCACCCACGGTCTGCTGTGCCACGGGTCGAATTAGACTCATTTCTCAGTGAATATGAGTCGGATAGTAATAAAACACACGGCAGTTTTCAATTCAATTTTAATTCAATTTATTTTTGTAACGCCCAAAATCACAGCAGCAGTTGCCTAGAAACAGATTAAACAATGTTCATAGGGACTTGACAATGTCCCAGCATCCCGTGTCCTTAGACCCTCCTTCTCGGCCAGGAAAAAACAGCTGATTGACCTGTGTCTGTGTCTTCACATCTGGTCCTGAGCTCGTACTTATCAAGTGAGTGTTGTAACATGAGAATATGGTCCATGTAGTGATCCACGGGTTGTCTTTTGACCCGTGGCGCAGGTCGGGTCAATTTTCTAAACTGTAGACCACCGTGTATCATTGGACTCATTTCTCCGTGAATATAATAATAAAAGCGTTTTGAAGCTTAAAATACAGAGAACACGACATGTCCCCTGGACAGTGCTCCCGCTGTCCATTGACTTCTTCTTCTACAGTGTGTCAAACGCTTGTGCCTCCTGCTAGAGCGCCCCCCGCTGGCCGTTAGCCAGTAAAACCTATAGATTAGACGCACCGTTGTAATGACCGCAGAGTTCAAAGCGTGGGGGAAAAGTGCGGTGTACTGAAGAAAACAATCAGACCAGTCCAAATGTGGCTCATCTGTGTGTTCATGTTTCTTTTCTTTAGGAGGAGAATGAGAAGAAGGCACTGAAAGAGCCATCGGACGCAGAACCAGCCTCGGCAGACAGGTACAACAAACGATATGCTATTCTGTAAACTCTGATGCTCATGATGTAGCATGATATACAAGTGAGTGTCTTTGGTCTGTTCACCTCCAATCACAGGAGCAAATCTCCAAACGTCCACCTGAGAAGAGAAATGTTTTGAAATATTTTGAATGTATTGTAATTTGGTCTGTTTCTGTCCCTTTCAGTGTTGCACGAAAAAGAAGAGGTCCTCTAAAATACATCAAGTTCGGCACCAACATCGACGTATCAGACGAGAAGAAGTGAGTGTCAGATTTAACTCTAATAACCATTACGTCTTTATTTAGATTTCCACCAGCTCTAATCCACCTCTGAACCAGGACTATGGTCTAACACAGGCCTTTGTCTCCCCCTGCAGGTGGAAGCAGCAGCTGCAGGAGCTGAGTAAACTGCCGGCGTTCGCTCGAGTCGTCTCTGCTGGAAACCTCCTGAGTCATGTGGGACACACCATTCTGGGCATGAACACGGTTCAGCTGTACATGAAAGTCCCGGGCAGCAGGATTCCAGGTCAGACACTTCAAGCCAATACTTAACCATTATCATCTCGTTAGCTACATATGAATTGGAATGACTCAGTACAATGCAGTTGGTCTCAATAGCATGTAGAGATGTAACAAGAGCTCATGAGATAGAATTGCCCCCATGGTGTGCACAAATGGATTCTTTACATTTGCCTCAGTCTCGTCTCATTCTCCTGGGCCCAGTCTCGTCTCATACCTAATTAAATATTCACAACCAAGTGTAAGCTCAGATCTGTGCATTGTCCGTTCTGCAGGGCATCAGGAGCACAATAACTTCTGTGCGGTGAACATAAACATCGGGCCAGGCGACTGTGAGTGGTTCGCGGTGCCGGAGCCGTATTGGGGTGTGATGAGCAACTTCTGTGAAAAGTAAAACATCTACACAAACTTGTTATGTTCTTTAGTGTGTGTGTGTGTGTGTGTGTGTCTGTGTGTGTCTGTGTGTGTCTGTGTGTGTGTGTCTGTGTGTGTGTGTGTGTGTGTGTCTGGCTCTGTCTCTCTCTGTCTCTGTGTGTCTCTGTGTGTCTCTGTCTCTCTCTCTCTCTGTCTGTCTCTCTCTGTGTGTCTGTGTGTCTGGCTCTGTGTGTCTCTGTCTCTCTGTCTGTCTCTCTCTGTCTGTCTCTCTCTCTCTGTCTCTCTCTGTGTGTCTCTGTCTCTCTCTCTGTGTGTCTCTCTCTGTCTGTGTGTGTCTCTCTCTGTCTGTGTGTCTCTCTGTGTGTCTCTGTCTGTCTGTCTGTCTGTCTGTGTCTCTCTCTGTCTGTGTGTCTGTCTGTCTGTGTCTGTCTGTCTCTCTCTATGTCTCTCTGTCTGTCTGTGTCTCTCTGTCTGTGTGTGTCTGTCTGTCTGTCTCTCTCTGTCTCTCTCTCTCTCTGTGTTTGTCTGTGTGTCGGTCTCTCTCTCTGTCTCTCTGTGTGTCTCTGTCTCTCTCTCTCTCTCTGTGTTTCTCTGTCTGTGTGTCGGTCTCTCTCTCTGTCTCTCTCTGTGTGTCTCTGTGTCTCTGTCCGTCTGTCTCTGTGTGTCTCTCTCTGTGTGCGTGCGTGTGTGTGTGTCTCTCTCTCTCTCTCTGTGTGTTTCTCTCTCTGTCTGTGGGTCTCTGTCTGTCTGTCTCTCTCTGTCTGTGTGTCTCTGTCTGTCTGTGTCTGTCTGTGTCTCTCTCTGTCTGTGTGTCTCTGTCTGTCTGTGTCTCTCTCTGTCTGTCTGGGTCTGTCTGTGTCTCTCTCTCTGTCTGTGTGTCTCTCTCTCTCTGTATCTCTGTGTCTCTCTGTCAGGTCGGTCCAAGAAAGTCTCATATCAATGTGCTTGCACTGTCCTCTGCGTCTTCTACAGTGTGTCAAACGCTTGCTCTTCCTGCTAGAGCGCCCTCTGGTGGCTGTAAAATCTATAAATCAGACGCACCGTTGTAATGACCGCAGGGTTCAAATAGTGGGAAAATATTTGTGTATGTATGTATGTTTACGTCCTATACATTATCATTACGTTAACAGTAACATGTCTTTTGTCCATAGAAACAACATAAACTTCCTGATGGGCTCGTGGTGGCCCAACCTGGAGGACCTGTACGAGGCGGATGTACCCGTTTACCGGTTCATCCAGAGACCGGGGGACCTGGTTTGGCTCAACACTGGGACCGTGCACTGGGTCCAGGCCATCGGCTGGTGCAACAACATCGCATGGAACGTGGGGCCATTGACAGGTGAGGAATGTGAATCTATAGGTCAGAACTAGACCTTAAGACAGACCATATTAAAGAGACACTACAAGCTAAACTGACTCTGAACATATATACGCTTTCGCCTGGAGAAACATTGCTCTAATCATATGTTTTATTATTTATTATATGTTTTATGAGACATTCTAAGGCCATTTCCACAAAATGCATGTTCCTCCCTCAGAATAAATCAGCCCTTAAAGAAGCTCTTATGCACGTTGAACTGTGCAATCTGGTTTTTCAAAAGATTTGAACAAACTACAGGTGTTTTTTAGTTGAATTTGTTCTTGTGTCATTCTAAACCTTCTGTGTTTGAGTCAGCAGCATCTTACTGAAAACAGGTACATATAAACAAATAAATGTAATATCCAGAGAGAATTTTCAACAATAATCAACAAAAGGCCTTATTTATATATGAAAACATTACATAATGATTTTTTTCTCTTGCATTTATACAAAGAAGTTACCGATCGAGATATTTATTAATATCAACTTTTATTTTCATTCACCTGCAAAGTCCTTTTACATGTATTTAGATTTAAAAAGAATCTTAATCTGGTTGAAATCTTGAATGCACAATACAAATAGTTTGACTGGTCAGCTAAAATTTAAAAAAAAGTTGCTTTATTGTACATTTTGGCATTTATGGCGCTTCCTCTCCCCAAGTCATACCACTTTATTCAGAAGGTCAAAGCTTCTCTAATATATTTGACCTTTTCCTCTGTGATTTTAAACGCTTAAGGCCGATTACTGACATTTTGGCTGATTCATTTTGGTTAATGGTAATGGTGTAACACATCAACGCAGATTTACCCCCAACATTTCAGGACTAAAAGCTCAAAGCTGCAGGTGATGGATTGAGTTGGTGCATGAAGCCCGTCGATCGATGCAGAAACGCCATCATTCCTTCTTCTCCTTTTCCAGCGCATCAGTACAAGTTGGCGGTGGAGCGATACGAGTGGAACAAGCTTCAGTCTGTGAAGTCGGTGGTTCCCATGGTGCACCTCTCCTGGAACATGGCTCGAAACATCAAAGTGTCGGACCACAAGCTCTTTGAGATGATCAAGTGAGTACAGGGTTTATACTGGCATTCAGACTCCCGCAGGTTCATTTGAATCATCATGACTATTCACACCGAGAGAGCGCGGGGCATCAGCCGCTTACAAGAAAAGCAATAAAAACGGTGAAATGAGACGTACTGAGCTCGATATTAGGGCTGACCAAAAAGTGTAGATAATTGTTTCTACATTCTAACATTTTTTGTAATTATTGAGTTTTAAAAATGGTCGTGAATTGCAAAAATGTCATCCATTGCCCAGCCTTGGATCACATTGGCCTTGTCTGTACATTGGCTCGTACAGACAGAGGCTGAAGCTCTCCAAACCTGTAGTGAGGACTTCTCAGAGGTGGAGCAACGAGGCAGTGGAGGAGGAGCTACGTGCGTGTTTGGACATTACAGACTGGGAGGAGCTACGTGCGTGTTTGGACAGTACAGACTGGGAGGAGCTACGTGCGTGTTTGGACATTACAGACTGGGAGGTTTTCAGAGCTGCCACAGACAGTTTGGATGAGTTCACGGACACGGTGACGTCATACATTAGTTTCTGTGAGGACAGCATCAACCATCACACACAAGTCACCCTCAACAATGACAAACCCTGGTTCACACTTAAACTGAGGCAGCTGAAGCAGCAGAAGGAGGCAGCGCACAGGGCCGGTGACAGAGAGCGTATGAGCTGAAGCAGCAGTTCTCAAACAACAACCCCGCCTCTGTGTGGAGTGGCCCCGCCTCTGTGTGGAATGGCCCCGCCTCTGTGTGGAGTGGCCCCGCCTCTGTGTGGAGAGGGCTTCGGCTTCTCGCCAACTACAAGCCCAGAGCCCCCCCTTCTGTAGATGATAGAAAACTGGCCCGACAACTCAATTCCTTCTACTGCAGATTTGACACACCCTCCCCCAATGTGGCCACCTCTGCCAACCCAACCCCGGTCCCCCACCACCACCACCACCACCACCCCTCTCACATTTTGGAAATCCAACACGCGAAAAGCTGCTGGACCAGATGGTGTCACCCCGGCCACCTTAAGACACTGTGCAGGCGAGCTGGCCCCCGTCTTCACTGGCATTTTTAACACCTCCTGGAGTCATGCCACGTCCCAGCTTCAAGTCGTCCATCATTGTCCCTGTCCCCAAGAACCCCCTGATCACTGGACTTAATGACAGACCTGTGGTGCTGACATCTGTATTCATGAAGTCATTTGAGCGCCTGGTCCTCCTCCACCTCAAGTCCCACACCTACTCCCTGCTGGACCCCCTGCTGGACCTCCTGCTGGACCCCCTGCTGGACCCCCTGCAGTTCTCCTACAGAGCCAACAGGTCTGTGGACGACACCATCATCCTGGCTCTCCACTTCACTTGCAGCACCTGGACTCCCCGGGAACCTACGCCAGGATCAAATCAAATCAAATCAAATCAATTTATTTTTGTAAGGCCCAAAATCACAACAACAGTTGCCTCTGAGGGCCACAGGGAGAAATGAATCAACAATGTCTGGTGGCGATGAAGTCAGACAATGTCTGTGGTGGCGAGGGACGATGTCCCAGGGTCCTCTGTCCTTAGACTCTCCTTCTCGGCCAGGAAAAACTACAAAAAAAAAACCTCTTTGGGAAAAAAGCGTAGAAACCTGGAGGAGTTCCAGTGAAGGAGAGATCCGACTCTCACAGACGGACAGACGGACACGAGGAGACTGGAGCTGGACCCACTCTTCAGGCAGATGAGGGACCGTCGGAGGCGAACTGGACCCACTCTTCAGGATCCTGTTTGTGGACTTCAGCTCTGCATTCAACACCACCTCCTGCTCTGCTCCAGGACAAACTCTCCCAGCTCAATGTGCCTGACTCCACTTGCAGGGGGAGCACCGATGAGCACCGACTCCACCTGCAGGGGGAGCACCGACTTCCTGACAGATCAGAGGCAGTACGTGTGGCTGGAGAAGAATGTCTCAGACACTGGGACTATCAGACCAGGAGCTCCACAGGGCTGTGTACTTTCTCCTCTGCTCTTCTCCCTGTACAAACTGCTGCACCTCCAGCCACAACTCCATAAACCTAATTAAGTTTGCGGACGACACCAGCTCCTCATCCGGCTCATCTTGGACGGGGATGAGTCTGTCTACAGGAGGTGGAGCGGCTGGTGTCCTGGTGCAGCAGTAACAACCTGGAGCTCAACGCCCAGAAGACAGAGGAGATGATCGTGGACTTCAGGAAAGTCACAGCCCCCCAGCCCCCCCTCTGTGAGGACCTGCAGGACCTGGACGTCTCCAGAGTTCTGGGACGAGCAGGTTGGATCAAAGTCGACCCTTCTCACCCTGGACACGGACTATTTGAGCCACTCCCCTCAGGCAGGAGGCCACACCTCTCAGGCAGGAGGCTGCGGTCCATCTGGACCAGAACCTCCCGTCACAAGAACAGTTTCTTTCCCTCTGCTGTTGGACTCATGAACACTTCCTAAGCACCTTGTACTCACTGCACTGTCACTTCTTATTGCACTATATATGTTATTTATGTACATATCATGCCTATTTCTAAGCTTATTTTAACTTTACTTAGCTATTTTTGATATATCTGGAGCTGTTTTGTTCATTGTTCAATGTTTTGTTCTCTGTGTTGCATGAAGAAGTTCCTCTGTTTGTGAATTTTGTTCATTGACAAATTGCAATAAACCTTATTCTGATTCTGATTCTGATTCTGATCATGATCATGATCATTTCGTCTCTGAGGTGGTAAACACTAAACCAACAATTCGAGCTGGGCCATGTCATTCCTTTCACGGTGATATTTGGTATGATCTTTGGTGACGGTAGGAAAATTGCGATCAAACGTGGCAGTTGTTTTCACGGAGCCCAGGGCTGAGGAGGAGAAGAAGAAAAGCAGATGGACCGACACAAACCAACCATCATCTGTTCGTTTTGGCTTCTTTTACGCTTTGAGGGAAAGATATTTGAGTGAATCCGCTTCGCGGCAGCCCCACAACCCGAGGGACGCTCAGGGAGAACGTGAGGCAGCTCTCACCAGCACTAAACATGCTAAACATGCTCGACAACGGCTCGGACTGTGAGGATCGGCTTTTATTGTATCTCTTGATCAAACCAAAGAAGGAAGCTCCGCTCTGCAGTGAGAGGAGCTTCTCTGTGTCTGTGGCGTTCTCATGACATGTTGTTATCAGCCCGATGCAGAGCGACTCTTCACTTTGGTTCCTCACAGTCTGTGTCACAGAGTCAGGTCCTCATGACAGGTCCTCATGACAGGTCCTCATCACAGGTCCTCATGACAGGTCCTCATGACAGGTCCTCATCACAGGTCCTCATGTCAGGTCCTCATGACAGGTCCTCATGACAGGTCCTCATCACAGGTCCTCATGACAGGTCCTCATGACAGGTCCTCATCACAGGTCCTCATGTCAGGTCCTCATGTCAGGTCCTCATGACAGGTCCTCATGTCAGGTCCTCATGACAGGTCCTCATGTCAGGTCCTCATGTCAGGTCCTCATGACAGGTCCTCATGACAGGTCCTCATGACAGGTCCTCATGACAGGTGCATCTCCCTGACGGGCCCTTGTGTTACAGACACTTAAAGAGATAAACTTATGCACTATTGTTATACAAATATAGATTTAATGTATCAAAAAGAGAGTTGTTAAATTGAAAAGAAATGTTTCTGTTTTTGAGTTTGTGCCAATAATAAAATGGTGTTTGTCTAGTTTAAATCATGCTGTTTATTATATTATATATATATATTATATTATATTGTAGTCACACATTTATATCTCATTTATATTTATATTGTGATATCTTGGCCACATTAGGCTGGTTGAACTATTATGTCTATTATGACTATTTAAATACAGTTTTAACCAGATAAAGGATGAAATGTATTGAATGAAGAAAACATTTTAAAAAGTTTATTTTTTTTAAATATATCAATGTTTTGATTTAATTATATTAAAATACAACTTCAAGTTCTGATGAGTTCATTAATAGTTGAGTAAACACTAAACAGTGGTTAAAGTTACATTGTGATAAGTTAAGATCATTCTTAAAAGCCCTTTTTGTGTTTTATTAGGCCCGAGCGGCACAAGCTGGCGAGAGGCCTATTAGTCCCGTAAGGACGTGCGAAGACACGGCTGCAATAGTGCGCAAGAAATCGAGCACGAAGCGCTCGCCCACTTCCAAACACTCACTAACGCACTCCTCCACTCATGCACGCTCCGTGCATACTAATTAGTAGTAGGAAAGTGGAACATTACCATTGTTAACGGGCGAAGCCCGTGCAAAAGTGCGCACTAAACGAGCACTTTACATTGGGATGACGATATATAAAGCACTCATTTGCGCTAATTGGCTCACGAATACGTTCCCCATCTCTTGCATGTTCCGTGCATATAAGCATGTAATGCAAAAATTGAACATTATTACTGTATTGAGGGCCAAAAACACAAAGTCAAAATTAATGAAAGTACCCGTCAGTGACCAGGGACCCACACCATGAGGTAGAAAAGCGCGAGCGCTTTCCGAAAATGTATAGTTTATGATATTTGAAAAATGGGAAACATTGTTTTCGCATCGGAATATTTAGGCCCGAGCCCCAGCAGGGCGGAGGGCCTATTGCTCCCGCAATGCTGCCGAAGGCATACTTACTCCTGCTATGACAGAAATAGTCAACAATGAGTCATTGTTGACAACAGCAGCGCGAAGCGCTGCATTCCTCCAAAATCACTCCTGGCATCGTCCCGTACGCGAGAATCCATGCCGCAGGCATGGGCCATGCTTGTATCTGCTCAAATCAATGGAAGTCTATGGGGAGTGGGCGGGGCATCCCGACGGAATAGGGAGTGACGAGCGCGTAAGCGCTCGTAATGATGATTCCACCCCATGGCGGCATCGGGAAGGCTTAGAGCTTTCAAACGATGTATAATTTGTTGTTATAGTGGAAACAGCTATATTGTTTTTGCTAAAAATATTATTATTTTTATTATTTTTCTTGTTCTTCTTCAGCGCTTTGAGCTCTAATTTGACCCCCTGAACATGCTCAAAAACTCACCAAACTTTGCCCAAAATTCCTTTGAAAATGAAAATACGCTGTGTTAGCCATTTTGTTCACGTCAAACTTTGACGAACTCCTCCTAGGGCGTTTTGCCCACCGACTTCAAAATCGGCGGACGTCCTCTGGACAAGTGGGGCATCTAAAGTTATCCAATTTTTTGAGATACCTTTACCGGTCTGTGTGCGGCGCAGCCGCAAAGTTGGACAACTTATTTTGGAATATTGCCGATCTAAAAATTGCGCCCATTTGATCAAAACCAGTCTGATTAGGACCAAATTTGAATCAGTTGTTAAACTTTCTTGTTTGGACCAGTTTATGATGACAAAATTGAAATGGGCGCGATAGCGCCCCCTACAGAGTGACCTTTAAATTAACATTGAAGGTCAAAAATTAGTTTTACCAAAATTGTCTAAACTTTACCCAAAATTCTATTTTGCCGTCCCGATCACAAAAGCCAATCACAAAAATGCCTTAATTTTTACGGCGTAGTCGTAGCGATGACAGAAACCTCCCATGTTATCCCTATGGGAAAACCGCAAAATCTCTCAAATTACCACATTTTTAGGTTTTACACTTTAACGAACTCCTCCTAGTGCGTTTTGCCCACTGACTTCAAAATCGGTGTACATCCTCTAGACAAGTGGTGCATTTAAAGTTATCAAAATTTTAAGGATAACTTTTACGGTTTATGTATGACGGAGCCGCAAACGTTTCCCAGAATTCTGACTATTTGGCCTTCAGAGTGGCCTATAAACAATAGAGTTTTTTCCAAATAACATGACATTTTGCACAAAATTCTAATTTGCCATCCTGATCATAAAAGGATGACAGCCAAAGTCATATTTTTACGGCGTAACCGTAGCGATGACAGAAACATCCCATGTTATCCTTATGGGAAAATCGCAGAATCGCTCAAATCAACACATTTTTACGCTTCACACTTTAACGAACTCCTCCTAGGGCGAATACCCGATAAAGTTCATATTTGGGGAAAATCATCTACCCAAACGGGGCATCAAAATTTATCCATATTTTGATTTTAATTGGTACGGTCTCTGTGCCGTGGAGCTGCAAATATACTGTCACAAATTGGAAAAGCGCTAAATCTATGAAATGTTCACATTTTACGCTTCACACTTTAACAAACTCCTCCGTGGGCAATAGCTCGATCAAGCTCATATTTGAGGAAATATCATCTACACAAGCGGCATCAAAAGTTATCCACATTTATATTCCAAGTGCTACGGTCTCTGTGCGGCGGCGCAGCAAATTTGACTGACACTTGTGTTCATTTACACTGGATTGGCCATGTCCAATGTGTCGCCGTCTGTCTGTCTGTCTTTTTTAATTCAACACACAATAAGGGCGCCATCTTTATCAAGTCGAAAGTGCAGAATCGGAAGGCCGGCGGCCCGCGAATGGAACAATACCGTTGTAAACGGGCGAAGCCCGTGCAAAAGTGCGCACTAAACGAGCACTTTCCCCTTATAAAGCACTCATTTGCGCTAAGTAGCTCACGAATACGTTCCCCATCTCTTGCATGTTCCGTGCATATAAGCATGTAATGCAAAAATTGAACATTATTACTGTATAGAGGGCCAAAAACACAAAGTGGGCGGAGCCCACTCAAAATTAACGAAATTACCCGTCAAGACCAGGGACCCACACCATGAGGTAGGAAAGCGCAAGCGCTTTCCGAAAATGTATAGTTTATGATATTTGAAAAATGGGAAACATTGTTTTCGCATCGGAATATTATTCTTTCTTTCTTCTTTCTTTCTTCTCGGGACCAACCCCCCTATTTTTCACCCAGTGAACATTGACGAAAAGTCACAAAAATTTGCACACCTCTAAAAATCGTGCCTCTCTACATTCTGGCTATTTCCCTTTTCTAAAATAAAAAAATTGGCGCGTCAGCGCCCCCAAATGTACCAAAAATACATTGAGAGATAGGAAATGACCCAAAAAAAATCTGATCGTAGAATCGTGAAATTTGGCGCAGAGGTAGATGGTGACAAGAGAAGTAAAAAATATTATTACGGCAACGCCGTCCGCCCAACCAAATGTCGGCCATATTGCTTCAAACATGACTCGGGAGTTTTTCCAAACGTCGTACTTTTACGAACTCCTCCCAGGCCGTTGGCTCTAAAAAGCTGAAATTTGGTGAAAATGCTACTGAGGAGTGGGACATTGTTCAAATTACATTGATACCTGTCACGGTCTCTGTGCGGCGAAGCCGCAAACTTTAGCTAGAATTTCAGAAATCTCCCAAATTTAACATTTCTGCCGTTTGCGCAGATAAAGTCCGAATTGCATCAAATTAGAATCAGTTGTTAAACTCTTTGCCCTAAACCTACTTGAAGTGAAATAAATTCATTTGGCGCCACAGCGCCCCCTACAGATTTTATATGGAGGTTAAATGTTTAGTTTTGCGAAAGTATATGAAATTTGACACACAACTCAATTTTAGCCCCATCAAAAAAGTCAATGAGACCCATGTCATAATTGTTATGGCGTTGCCGTAACGATGACCAAAACCTCCCATGTTATTCCAATGGGGAAATCGCCAGAACATGTTTACACTTCATACTTTCACAAACTCCTCCCCCTCAGGGCGTCAGCCCTATTAACCTGAAATTTGGTGAGACTCATCTTCAGGGGTGGACCATCAAAAGTTATCCACATTTTTATTCAAAAAGTCACGGTGTCTGTGCGGCAAAGCCGCACATTTTGATAAGAATTCAAAATAAAATTGCTTTTTGATGGTAAAACAAAGGGGAGAAGATGTGACAGCGTCACAGATTCAGCAGTAGGCGTAATAAAAGGACAATTGGGGCGCTAGCGCCCCCTCCTCTTGCGGCGTGGCGGCGGCGTGGCGAGGGCCGATCATTGCCGCTTGCGGCTTTAATTATTATTATTATTTAGGTTTTTGACACTTGGATTGTTTGTGTTTTACAGTTTTAACAGCGCAGCTTTTTGTAGTTTCTGAACAAACAGGTTATTCCAGGAGCTGATGTTCAAGTGTAAAACTGTTATAGTCGTGTCCTAATTGTTCTCTCTCTCTCTCTCTCTCCTCTCTCTCTTCCCTCTCTCTCTCGTCCCGCTCTCTTCCCTCTCTCTCTCTTCCCTCTCTCTCTCGTCCCTCTCTCGTCCCTCTCTCCTCTCTCTCTCTTCCCTCTCTCTCTCTTCCCTCTCTCTCTCTTCCCTCTCTCTCTCTTCCCGCTCTCTTCCCTCTCTCTCTCTTCCCTCTCTCTCTCGTCCCTCTCTCGTCCCTCTCTCTCTCTTCCCTCTCTCTCTCTTCCCTCTCTCTCTCTTCCCTCTCTCTCGTCCCTCTCTCGTCCCTCTCTCTCTCGTCCCTCTCTCTCTTCCATCTCTCTCTCTTCCCTCTCTCTCTCGTCTCTCTCTCGTCCCTCTCTCTCTCTCTTCCCTCTCTCTCTCGTCCCTCTCTCTCTCTCGTCTCTCTCTCTTCCCTCTCTCTCTCTTCCCTCTCTCTCTCGTCTCTCTCTCGTCCCTCTCTCGTCCCTCTCTCTCTCTTCCCTCTCTCTCTCGTCCCTCTCTCGTCCCTCTCTCTCTCTTCCCTCTCTCTCTCGTCTCTCTCTCGTCCCTCTCTCGTCCCTCTCTCTCTCTTCCCTCTCTCTCTCGTCTCTCTCTCGTCCCTCTCTCTCTCTCGTCCCTCTCTCGTCCCTCTCTCTCTCTTCCCTCTCTCTCTCGTCTCTCTCTCGTCCCTCTCTCTCTCTCGTCCCTCTCTCGTCCCTCTCTCTCTCTTCCCTCTCTCTCTCGTCTCTCTCTCTCTCCTCTCTCTCTCTTCCCTCTCTCTCTCGTCTCTCTCTCGTCCCTCTCTCTCTCTTCCCTCTCTCTCTCGTCTCTCTCTCGTCCCTCTCTCTCTCTCGTCTCTCTCTCTTCCCTCTCTCTCTCTTCCCTCTCTCTCGTCTCTCTCTCGTCCCTCTCTCGTCCCTCTCTCTCTCTTCCCTCTCTCTCTCCTCTCTCTCTTCCCTCTCTCTCTCTTCCCTCTCTCTCTCGTCCCGCTCTCTTCCCTCTCTCTCTCTTCCCTCTCTCTCTCGTCCCTCTCTCGTCCCTCTCTCCTCTCTCTCTTCCCTCTCTCTCTCTTCCCTCTCTCTCTCTTCCCTCTCTCTCTCTTCCCTCTCTCTCTCGTCCCGCTCTCTTCCCTCTCTCTCTCTTCCCTCTCTCTCTCGTCCCTCTCTCGTCCCTCTCTCTCTCTTCCCTCTCTCTCTCTTCCCTCTCTCTCGTCTCTCTCTCGTCCCTCTCTCGTCCCTCTCTCTCTCGTCCCTCTCTCTCTTCCCTCTCTCTCTCTTCCCTCTCTCTCTCTTCCCTCTCTCTCTCGTCTCTCTCTCGTCCCTCTCTCTCTCTTCCCTCTCTCTCTCGTCCCTCTCTCTCTCTCGTCTCTCTCTCTTCCCTCTCTCTCTCTTCCCTCTCTCTCTCGTCTCTCTCTCGTCCCTCTCTCTCTCTTCCCTCTCTCTCTCGTCCCTCTCTCGTCCCTCTCTCTCTCTTCCCTCTCTCTCTCGTCTCTCTCTCGTCCCTCTCTCGTCCCTCTCTCTCTCTTCCCTCTCTCTCTCGTCTCTCTCTCGTCCCTCTCTCTCTCTCGTCCCTCTCTCGTCCCTCTCTCTCTCTTCCCTCTCTCTCTCGTCTCTCTCTCTCCTCTCTCTCTCTTCCCTCTCTCTCTCGTCTCTCTCTCGTCCCTCTCTCTCTCTTCCCTCTCTCTCTCGTCTCTCTCTCGTCCCTCTCTCTCTCTCGTCTCTCTCTCTTCCCTCTCTCTCTCTTCCCTCTCTCTCGTCTCTCTCTCGTCCCTCTCTCGTCCCTCTCTCGTCCCTCTCTCTCTCTTCCCTCTCTCTCTCGTCTCTCTCTCGTCCCTCTCTCTCTCTTCCCTCTCTCTCTCGTCCCTCTCTCGTCCCTCTCTCTCTCTTCCCTCTCTCTCTCGTCCCTCTCTCGTCCCTCTCTCTCTCTTCCCTCTCTCTCTCGTCTCTCTCTCGTCCCTCTCTCGTCCCTCTCTCTCTCTTCCCTCTCTCTCTCGTCTCTCTCTCGTCCCTCTCTCGTCCCTCTCTCTCTCTTCCCTCTCTCTCTCGTCTCTCTCTCGTCCCTCTCTCTCTCTCGTCTCTCTCTCGTCCCTCTCTCTCTCTTCCCTCTCTCTCTCTTCCCTCTCTCTCTCGTCTCTCTCTCTTCCCTCTCTCTCTCGTCCCGCTCTCTTCCCTCTCTCTCTCTTCCCTCTCTCTCTCGTCCCTCTCTCGTCCCTCTCTCCTCTCTCTCTCTTCCCTCTCTCTCTCTTCCCTCTCTCTCTCTTCCCTCTCTCTCTCGTCCCGCTCTCTTCCCTCTCTCTCTCTTCCCTCTCTCTCTCGTCCCTCTCTCGTCCCTCTCTCTCTCTTCCCTCTCTCTCTCTTCCCTCTCTCTCTCTTCCCTCTCTCTCTCGTCCCTCTCTCGTCCCTCTCTCCTCTCTCTCTTCCCTCTCTCTCTCTTCCCTCTCTCTCTCTTCCCTCTCTCTCTCGTCCCGCTCTCTTCCCTCTCTCTCTCTTCCCTCTCTCTCTCGTCCCTCTCTCGTCCCTCTCTCTCTCGTCCCTCTCTCTCTCTTCCCTCTCTCTCTCGTCCCTCTCTCGTCCCTCTCTCTCTCTTCCCTCTCTCTCTCGTCTCTCTCTCGTCCCTCTCTCGTCCCTCTCTCTCTCTTCCCTCTCTCTCTCGTCTCTCTCTCGTCCCTCTCTCTCTCTCGTCCCTCTCTCGTCCCTCTCTCTCTCTTCCCTCTCTCTCTCGTCTCTCTCTCTCCTCTCTCTCTCTTCCCTCTCTCTCTCGTCTCTCTCTCGTCCCTCTCTCTCTCTTCCCTCTCTCTCTCGTCTCTCTCTCGTCCCTCTCTCTCTCTCGTCTCTCTCTCTTCCCTCTCTCTCTCTTCCCTCTCTCTCGTCTCTCTCTCGTCCCTCTCTCGTCCCTCTCTCGTCCCTCTCTCTCTCTTCCCTCTCTCTCTCGTCCCTCTCTCGTCCCTCTCTCTCTCTTCCCTCTCTCTCTCGTCTCTCTCTCGTCCCTCTCTCGTCCCTCTCTCTCTCGTCCCTCTCTCTCTCTTCCCTCTCTCTCTCTTCCCTCTCTCTCTCTTCCCTCTCTCTCTCGTCTCTCTCTCGTCCCTCTCTCTCTCTTCCCTCTCTCTCTCTTCCCTCTCTCTCTCGTCCCTCTCTCTCTCTCGTCTCTCTCTCTTCCCTCTCTCTCTCGTCTCTCTCTCGTCCCTCTCTCTCTCTTCCCTCTCTCTCTCGTCCCTCTCTCGTCCCTCTCTCTCTCTTCCCTCTCTCTCTCGTCTCTCTCTCGTCCCTCTCTCGTCCCTCTCTCTCTCTTCCCTCTCTCTCTCGTCTCTCTCTCGTCCCTCTCTCTCTCTCGTCCCTCTCTCGTCCCTCTCTCTCTCTCGTTCCTCTCTCGTCCCTCTCTCTCTCGTCTCTCTCTCTCTCCTCTCTCTCTCTTCCCTTTCTCTCTCGTCTCTCTCTCGTCCCTCTCTCTCTCTTCCCTCTCTCTCTCGTCTCTCTCTCGTCCCTCTCTCTCTCTCGTCTCTCTCTCTTCCCTCTCTCTCTCTTCCCTCTCTCTCTCGTCTCTCTCTCGTCCCTCTCTCGTCCCTCTCTCTCTCTTCCCTCTCTCTCTCGTCCCTCTCTCGTCCCTCTCTCTCTCTTCCCTCTCTCTCTCGTCCCTCTCTCGTCCCTCTCTCTCCTCCCTCTCTCTCTCGTCTCTCTCTCGTCCCTCTCTCGTCCCTCTCTCTCTCTTCCCTCTCTCTCTCGTCTCTCTCTCGTCCCTCTCTCGTCCCTCTCTCTCTCTTCCCTCTCTCTCTCGTCTCTCTCTCGTCCCTCTCTCTCTCTCGTCTCTCTCTCGTCCCTCTCTCTCTCTTCCCTCTCTCTCTCGTCTCTCTCTCGTCCCTCTCTCGTCCCTCTCTCTCTCTTCCCTCTCTCTCTCGTCTCTCTCTCGTCCCTCTCTCTCTCTCGTCTCTCTCTCGTCCCTCTCTCTCTCTTCCCTCTCTCTCTCTTCCCTCTCTCTCTCGTCTCTCTCTCGTCCCTCTCTCGTCCCTCTCTCTCTCTCAGGTACTGCTTGTTGCGGACGTTGAAACAGTGCCAGTGGGTGAAGGAGGCTTTGGCGACAGCAGGAAAAGAGACCGTGCTCCGACCGAGATCCAGAGACGATCCTGCTCATTACTGCTCCATCTGTGAGGTCAGAGAGCACCAAATATCATCATAAATATATAAATATGATTATCGTTCACATGAAGACGCTGCTTCAATCACACACGTTTCATTGGTAATTAAAGACTCGCTTGTTTTCCCGGGGATCACTTGTAATTATTGCGTAAAAGCACAAGTTCCATACTGTGTCAGGGAGGATCCACAACCTTGTCACCATGGTTACATTTCACCTTTTGTAGGACACATTTCTGTAAAATAGAGCCGTTTGAGCGGTGTTATAACATTGATCCCTCGTCATTGTGTTTTCCTTCATTGGTCCTGTTCACGAGGTGGTCGTCCCTGAGCGTCATAAACCGCTCTGTCACGTCACGGTCGAACGATGGAGCTGTTTTTAGTCTAGTCTAGTAGTATTAGCGTGTCGGGGCGAGCGAGGATTTGTTTATTCCCCCAATTTCTAAAACATGAAATGCCAAAGTTGAGGCAAAATCTTTTTAAAACAAGTGAAGAACATTCTTCCATTTCATTCTTGATACAACTGAGACCAAACCAGGACTGAAGCAGAACCAGACAGGACCCATCCTCGGACTAAACCGACTCTAAACCAGGACCCATCTTGTGCCAAACCAGCACTAAACCCGGTCCAAACCCGGTCTAAACACGGTCTAAACACGGTCCAAACACGGTCTAAACACGGTCCAAACACGGTCTAAACACGGTCTAAACACGGTCCAAACACGGTCCAAACACGGTCCAAACACGGTCCAAACCCAGTCCAAACCCAGTCCAAACCCGGTCCAAACCCGGTCTAAACACGGTCTAAACACGATCTAAACACGGTCTAAACCCGTTCCAAACCCGGTCTAAACCCGGTCCAAACCCGGTCCAAACCCGGTCTAAACACGGTCTAAACACGGTCTAAACACGATCTAAACACGGTCTAAACCCGTTCCAAACCCGGTCTAAACCCGGTCTAAACCCGGTCTAAACACGGTCTAAACCCGGTCTAAACATGGTCTAAACACGGTCCAAACACGGTCTAAACCCGGTCCAAACACGGTCTAAACTCGGTCTAAACTCGGTCTAAACCCGGTCCAAACCCGGTCTAAATCCGGTCTAAATCCGGTCTAAACCCGGTCTAAATCCGGTCTAAATCCGGTCTAAATCCGGTCTAAACCCGGTCTAAACCCGGTCCAAACCCGGTCTAAGTCCGGTCTAAATCCGGTCTAAATCCGGTCTAAACCCGGTCTAAACCCGGTCCAAACCCGGTCCAAACCCGGTCTAAATCCGGTCTAAATCCGGTCTAAACCCGGTCTAAACCCGGTCTAAACCCGGTCTAAACCCGGTCCAAACCCGGTCTAAATCCGGTCTAAATCCGGTCTAAATCCGGTCTAAATCCGGTCTAAACACGGTCTAAACCCGGTCCAAACACGGTCTAAACTCGGTCTAAACTCGGTCTAAACCCGGTCCAAACCCGGTCCAAATCCGGTCTAAATCCGGTCTAAACCCGGTCTAAACCCGGTCCAAACCCGGTCTAAATCCGGTCTAAATCCGGTCTAAACCCGGTCTAAACCCGGTCCAAACCCGGTCTAAATCCGGTCTAAACCCGGTCTAAACCCGGTCTAAACCCGGTCCAAACCCGGTCTAAATCCGGTCTAAATCCGGTCTAAACCCGGTCCAAACCCGGTCTAAATCCGGTCTAAATCCGGTCTAAACCCGGTCTAAACCCAG
>NW_027315723.1:3728452-3783452 GCF_026437365.1 Eucyclogobius newberryi
CTCCCCTCTCCTCCCCTCTCTCCTCCTCTCTCTCCTTCTCTCTCCTCCTCTTCTCTTCTCCTCTCTCCTCTTCCTCATCTCTTCCTCCTCCTCCCCTCTCTCCTCCTCTTCTCTCTCTTCTCTCTCCTCTTCTCTCTCCTCGTCCTCCTCTCCTCCCCTCTCTCCTCCTCTTCTCTCCTCTCCTCTCTCTCCTCTTCCTCATCTCTTCGTCCTCTTCTCTTCCTCTTCTCCTCTCCCCTCTCTCGCCTCCTCCTCTTCTCTCCTCTCTCTCCTCTTCCTCATCTCTTCGTCCTCCTCTCTCTCTCCCCTCTCTCCTCCCCTCTCTCCTCCTCCTCTCCCCTCTCCTCCCCTCTCTCCTCCTCTCTCTCCTCCTCTCTCCTCCTCTTCTCTTCTCCTCTCTCCTCTCCCTCATCTCTTCGTCCTCCTCCCCTCTCTCCCCTCTCTCTCCTCTCTCTCTTCTCTCTTCTTCCTCCTCTCCTCTCTCTCCTCTCTCCTCCTCCGCTCGGTCCATCCTCAGGAAAGAACAAGTGAGAATGGTAGTGGTAGTGCCTCTTGCACTCCTCCATTAGCCCAGCGGGGGGGGCTCTCTCTCTCAGCGGGGAAAAGTGTCAAGACATTTTTAAATCAAAAGAAAAAGAGACCAAAAGAACAAGAACGACATGTGGAAAGTTTAAAATGAGGCCTATTAAAAATGATTGACGGGAACAGAAAGTTATCAAAGGTGATTTGACTTTTAGAAATGAAACTGTTCAAATATGTTACACTTTTGGGAGTTTTGGTATTTGCGTTTTAACACGTGACACGAGCCTTTAAAATGTGCACAATACTCTAAACACCAGGATCATGTGATTAACTTAATGCTAAACATGAAAACTCCAGATGATTCAGAGCATAATTGAATGATATTTACTAAAGTATTTGACATCATTTGTTTATTCATTAGACACTTGACACAATGACACTTTGAACGAAGCAAAATCCAGATTTTTAGAATTTACTGGACAAATGTTGACCCCACAATATCAAATTTATATAAGATTAAATGTTGAGGCCAGAATGACTAATAGATAATAGATAATTTAACATTTCTGATCTGAAAATTCCAAATTGTTGCTTATTTTTGTGTTATTAAGACCTAAAATAATGAGTATTTCAATCTGATTTCATTGAAATGTGTTTTGAAATTCACTCGACTTTCATTCTGAGAGTTTGAACATTCTGACGACAGCGTTTTAGGGAGTCTGACTTTGATCTGAGTCATTCTTAATCATCTGTTTGTTTATCATGAATTATTATTATTATTTTTATTTTTAGGACTGAAAACAGCGGCCACATGTACTTTAGTGACCACTGGTGAGGCCTCTGTCGTGCCTTTCACTTTTAACCTTTATTTAGTGGGATACGACTTGATCTAAATATTAATACTAGTTTTACACAAATCAATCAAGAAACATTTTTTTTTTATCTTTTCTTCACAAACTATGTTGAAAATCAGATTCTAAGTAAAAGTCGAAGTGAAAAATGAATTTTACTTCCCATTTTACTTTTCCCAAAATGACTTAGTCATGTTAAAATCCTCTACAGTGACATTCAGAGTTAAACGTAACGCCAACAAACTATATACTAAATAAATATGCAGTTAAAATGTATTGCTATTATTGTAAATATTATAATGTAACTACCATAATCACAGGGACGGGCTCCGACCCCAAACGGGAACAATATCTGACCTTTTTGTACTTTTTTTCTTTTTAGTTTTCACCAATTTTGTGATAAAAACAGCTCATTATCTCATTTCCACACCTTTCCAAATCCCACACCTTGTTCTACTCTTGCAGCTGCTCGTCCGTCTGGACAGAGGTTTGTCTGGTGATGGACGCGGCGGGCAGCAGAGACCCAGTAGCCAGATGTAGCTGCTGCCAGCCCCACAGGATCTACACTGACTACTGAGCAACCGCTGCACCGCCCGAGCCAAGATGGAGGACGCAGGGAGAAGAGGAAGTCTACTGAGCAACCGCTGTATTTCTGTGTATTCTGATAGTACCAATCGTAGTACTTGTAAGACAGTGGTAGTGGTTTTCAGTAGCAACAGTGCTGGGAGTAGAAGTACAAATAGTATCAGTGGTAGTAGTATTAGTGGTAGATGGTGTGTACGCTTCCTCTTCCAGCAGCCGGGCGTGGTCCACAGCACGACGGGGAGGACAGCACGACGGGGAGGACAGCATGGAGTGAGTGGAGGTGTGAAGATGTCCTCTTCCTCTTGCACAGGAGGAGAGGAAGAGGGGGGTGGGACAGGTGGGGGAGAGGAGAGGCTTGTCCTGGGACTTCCGGAACAGTCTTCAGGAGAATCTGCAAAACAAAAACAGAAAAATGTGGAATTAGACTAAACATCTGATCATTCTGATCACGTCTGTGTGAGACGAGCTGATGAAACAAAGAGCAAAATATTAAAGATCTCAAAGTATGAATCTGAGAACTCTGATATTTATAGATAAATAATAGCAGAGTAGGATAAATAATAGCCTGATAATAGCCTGACCTGCTTGTCTATTTGTTGCTACTGTTTTTCCCCTGAAACTGATGTTGTTTACCCCAGACTGTAAGTCCCTCATCACTGATGAGTACCTGCTCAGCCTCTGAAAGTCCAAACTGAGCCGGTTTAAACTCTTTAACTCTTCTTTTATATATGTTCTTCTGTGTTTATAAAAGCTCTTGTGCGTAACAGTCATTATGTTCTCGTTTATAATTGTAAAAGTAGGAGGAGCTGCAAGAGTAACTGTAATATTGATCGAAGTAGTAGTAGTTGTATCAGTATTAGAGTAGTTGTAATAGCAGATAATAACATCACAGATAATAACGTCACAGATAATAACGTCACAGATAATAACGTCACAGATAATAACGTCACAGATAATAACAGATAATAACGTCACAGATAATAACAGATAATAACGTCACAGATAATATGTCGGTGTAATCCCTCATTCGTCCAGGCGTGTTCCATAGTAGAAAAAGCTTCAGTTGTAGTCATCTGGACTCAGTTTGAAAAAATAGACGTTTCGACTCTCATCCAAGAGTCATTGTCAATAACAGAATTTAGATCGAGAACTCCGATATTAATACTGTTCTGTGGTAAGACCCGCCCATTGGGAGGAGCCTTCCTGAAGTAGAAAGAGTTGTTTGTTTCAACAGAAACTCCCCCTTGTATCTACCGAGCTAGCCTATTCAGAATCTTAATGGGCTATTAGAAACCTCTTTGTCTTTGTGAGACCCTGGCTCAACCACCCTGAGTACCTGATTAGCATCTGAATGTCCTCTACCTTTCCAGGGGTTCAGTAACCCATTATAAATAACAGGAAGATGAAACCTTAGCCCTCCATTTCTGTTTAAAGAAGGTCTTTCTTTTTTAACAAAAATACCTTCCTTGACTCCTCTTTCAAACCATCTTTTCTCCCTGCTTAAAACCTTCACCTCACCGTCTTCAAACGAGTGATTAGAGGCTTCAAGATGGAGATGCACGGCACTCTGAGGTCCTGAACTTGTATTTCTTCTGTGCTGATAAAGCCTCTTGTGTAGAGGCTGTTTCGTCTCACCTATGTAACGTTCTTTACAACTTTCTTCACTGCATTGGATCGAATAAACTACATTGCTCTGTTTTTGAGTCGGCAACTTGTCCTTTGGGTGAACCAGTTTTTGTCTTAAAGTGTTTCCTGGTTTAAAATAAACAGGGACTTCGTGTTGTCTAAAAATTCTCTGCAGTTTTTCTGACAGGCCAGACACATAAGGGATAGAAACACCCTTCCTTCTCTGTTCAGTTTCCCTTTTGTCCTGCTTCTTGGTTCTCTTCACTCTGTTGAGAGCCCAAGCGGGGTAACCACAGGCTGAGAGGGCATTTCGGACATGTTTTTCCTCTTTCTTCTTGCCCTCTGAGCTGGTGGGCACACCTTGAGCTCTGTGTTGTAAGGTTCTGATCACACCCAGCTTGTGCTGTAGTGGGTGGTTGGAACCAAAGAGCAGATACTGGTCCGTGTGTGTAGGTTTCCTATATACTTCTACTTGGAGTTTCCCGTCCTCTCCTCTGATCGTGGAACAATCAAGAAAGGCCAAGCGATTCTCCTTAGCGTCTTCTCTTGTAAACCTGATATGTGGGTCCACAGCATTGATGTGATCAGAGAAGGTTTCCAGCTCTTGTTTCTTGATTGTTACAAAAGTATCATCGACATAGCGGAGCCACAGTTTTGGGGCTATGCCTGAGAATGAGGACAGTGCCTTCTTCTCAAAGTGCTCCATGTACAGGTTGGCCACTATGGGAGAGACGGGCGAGCCCATGGCACAGCCATGAATCTGTCTGTAAAATTGTCCCCGGAATTGAAAGTAAGTGGTGTTCAGACAGATGTCCAACAGTTTACATATGTGTTCAGGTGTCAGTTTGGTCCTTTCCTGTAGGGTGGTGTCTTCCTGCAGTCTGATCCTCACCGCTGCTACTGCATCAGTGGTCGGGATGCAGGTGAACAGGGACACAACATCATATGAAACCATGAGGTCATCTGGGTCCAGTTGGAGATGTTTCACTTTATCCACAAAGTTGTGCGTGTTTTCCACATGATGTTCCGAATTCCCCACAAGCGGAGCCAATATAGTTGTTAAATGCTTGGCCACATTGTAAGTGATGGAATCTGTGCTGCACACTATGGGTCTGAGTGGAACCTCCTTTTTGTGTATTTTTGGAAGGCCATAAATGCAGGGCATGGCTTCACCAGGATACAGTCTGTAATACAGAGGCCGGTCTATCACTTCCTCTTTTTCCAGCCTTTGTAAACAGTCTATCACTTTCTTCTTGTAACCACTGGTCGGATCTCTTTTCAAGCGCTCGTATGTGGTCGTGTCCTCGAGGAGGGTGTGGACTTTGGCTTCGTAATCAGCTGCGTTGAGAATCACAGTGCAACGTCCCTTGTCTGCTGGGAGGATGTTGATGCTATGATCTTTTTCCAGTGCTGAAAGTGCTTTACTCTCTTCAGCTGTGATATTTGAAGGCGGTGGTTTGGCACTCTTCAGGGTCGCTGTGACACGTAACCTCAGGTCTGCAGCCTCCGATTCAGACATTTTGTTGTTTCTAATTGCAGTTTCAGTGGCTGTGATGTAGTCCTCTGTAGGGATGTGTTTAGAGGTGACAGAAAAGTTGAGCCCTTTAGAGAGCACCTCCTTTTCTGCCTGTGTCAGAACACGATCTGATAGGTTCTTAATCCAATTGTTTTTGCTGGTCGCTAATTTGTCTGTAACAATCAAGAAACAAGAGCTGGAAACCTTCTCTGATCACATCAATGCTGTGGACCCACATATCAGGTTTACAAGAGAAGACGCTAAGGAGAATCGCTTGGCCTTTCTTGATTGTTCCACGATCAGAGGAGAGGACGGGAAACTCCAAGTAGAAGTATATAGGAAACCTACACACACGGACCAGTATCTGCTCTTTGGTTCCAACCACCCACTACAGCACAAGCTGTGATCAGAACCTTACAACACAGAGCTCAAGGTGTGCCCACCAGCTCAGAGGGCAAGAAGAAAGAGGAAAAACATGTCCGAAATGCCCTCTCAGCCTGTGGGTACCCCGCTTGGGCTCTCAACAGAGTGAAGAGAACCAAGAAGCAGGACAAAAGGGAAACTGAACAGAAAAGGAAGGGTGTTTCTATCCCTTATGTGTCTGGCCTCTCGGAAAAACTGCAGAGAATTTTTAGACAACACGAAGTCCCTGTTTATTTTAAACCAGGAAACACTTTAAGACAAAAACTGGTTCACCCAAAGGACAAGTTGCCGACTCAAAAACAGAGCAATGTAGTTTATTCGATCCAATGCAGTGAAGAAAGTTGTAAAGAACGTTACATAGGTGAGACGAAACAGCCTCTACACAAGAGGCTTTATCAGCACAGAAGAAATACTAGTTCAGGACCACAGAGTGCCGTGCATCTCCATCTTGAAGCCTCTAATCACTCGTTTGAAGACGGTGAGGTGAAGGTTTGAAGCAGGAGAAAAGATGGTTTGAAAGAGGAGTCAAGGAAGCTATTTTTGTTAAAAAAGAAAAACCTTCTTTAAACAGAAATGGAGGGCTAAGGTTTCATCTTCCTGTTATTTATAATGGGATTCTGAACCCCTGGAAAGGTAAAGGACATTCAGATGCTAATCAGGTACTCAGGGTGGTTGAGCCAGGGTCTCACAAAGACAAAGAGGTTTCTAATAGCCCATTAAGATTCTGAATAGGCTAGCTCGGTAGATACAAAGGGGAGTTTCTGTTGAAACAAACAACTCTTTCTACTTCAGGAAGGCTCCGCCCAATGGGCGGGTCTTACCACAGAACAGTATTAATATCGGAGTTCTCGACCTAAATTCTGTTATTGACAATGACTCTTGGATGAGAGTCGAAACGTCTATTTTTTCAAACTGAGTCCAGATGACTACAACTGAAGCTTTTTCTACTATATCACAGATAATAACATCACAGATAATAACATCACAGATAATAACATCACAGATAATAACAGATAAATATAGCCGCAAGCGGCAATGATCGGCCCTCGCTACGCCGCCGCCACGCCGCAAGAGGAGGGGGCGCTAACGCGCCCCAATTGTCCTTTTATTACGCCTACTGCTGAATCTGTGACGCTGTCACATCTTCTCCCCTTTGTTTTACCATCAAAAAGCAATTTTATTTTGAATTCTTATCAAAATGTGCGGCTTTGCCGCACAGACACCGTGACTTTTTGAATAAAAATGTGGATAAATTTTGATGGTCCACCCCTGAAGATGAGTCTCACCAAATTTCAGGTTAATAGGGCTGACGCCCTGAGGGGGAGGAGTTTGTGAAAGTATGAAGTGTAAACATGTTCTGGCGATTTCCCCATTGGAATAACATGGGAGGTTTTGGTCATCGTTACGGCAAAACCATAACAATTATGACATGGGTCTCACTGACTTTTTTGATGGGGATGCCAAAATTGAGTTGTGTGTCAAATTTCAGATAATTTTGCAAAACTAAACATTCAACCTCCATATAAAATCTGTAGGGGGCGCTGTGGCGCCAAATAAATTTATTTCACTTCAAGTAGGTTTAGGGCAAAGAGTTTAACAACTGATTCTAATTTGACGCAATTCTGACTTTATCTGCGCAAACGGCAGAAATTTTACATATGGGAGATTTCTGAAATTCTAGCTACAGTTTGCGGCTTCGCCGCACAGAGACCGTGAGAAGTATCAATGTAATTTGGATAACTTTTGATGTCCCACTCCTCAGTAGCATTTTCACCAAATTTCAGCTTTTTAGGGCCAACGCCCTGGGAGGAGTACGTAAAAGTACGACGTTTGGAAAAACTCCGAAGTCATGTTTAGCCATTTTTGAAGCAATATGGCCGACATTTGGTTGGGCAGACGGCGTTGCCGTAATAATATTTTTTACTTCTCTTGTCACCATCTACCTCTGCGCCAAATTTCATGATTCTACGATCAGATTTTTTTTGAGTCATTTCCCATCCCTCAATGCATTTTTGGTACATTTGGGGGCGCTGACGCGCCAATTTTTTTTTATTTTAGAAAAGGGAAATAGCCAGAATGTAGAGAGGCACGATTTTTAGAGGTGTGCAAATTTTTGTGACTTTTCGTCAATGTTCACTGGGTGAAAAATGGGGGGGTTGGTCCCGAGAAGAAGAAGAAGAAAGAATTAAAGCCGCAAGCGGCATCCAACGGCCCTCGCGGGCCGCCGGCCTTCCGACTCTGCTCTCTGCATTTTACAGAGTTGGCGCTAACGTAATTGTCTAAGAACTAAGACAGCGACACATTGGACATGTACAAAGCTGTGCTTAACCAGTGCAAATGAACACAAATGTTGGTCAAATGTGCAGCTCCAGCGCACAGAGACCGTGACACTTGGAATAAAAATATGGATAACTTTTGATGCTCCGCTTGTGTAGATTATTTTCCCCAAATATGAACTTGATCGAGCTATTGCCCACAGAGGAGTTCATTAAAGTGTGAAGCGTAAATGTGAACATTTCAAGGATTTGGCGTTTTTCCCATTTGTGACATATATTTGCGGCTCTACCGCACAGAGACCGTAGCACTTAGAATCAAAATATGGATAACTTTTGATGCCCCATTTGTGTAGATGATATTCTCCAAATATGAACTTGATCGGGTATTCACCCTAGGAGGAGTTTGTTAAAGTGTGAAGTGTAAAAATGTGGTCATTTGAGAGATTTTGCGGTTTCCCCATAGGGATAACATGGGATGTTTCTGTCATCGCTACGGCTACGCTTTACCAAATATGACTTTGGCTCCCATACTTTTATTTTGGGGATGGCAAATGAGAATTTAGTGCAAAATGTCATGTCATTTGGAAAAACTCTATTGTTTATAGGCCACTCTGAAGGCCAAATAGTCAGAATTCTGGGAAACGTTTGCGGCTCCGTCGCACAGAGACCGTAAAAGTTATCCTTAAAATTTGGATAACTTTAGATGCACCACTTGTCTAGAGGACGTACACCGATTTTGAGGTTGGTGGGCAAAACGCACTAGGAGGAGTTCGTTGAAGTGTAAAACATAAAAATGTGGATATTTGAGAGATTTTGCGGTTTTCCCATAGGGATAACATGGGAGGTTTCTGTCATCGCTACGACTACGCCGTAAAAATTTAGGCATTTTTGTGATTGGCTTTTGTGATCGGGACGGCAAAATAGAATTTTGGGTAAAGTTTAGACAATTTTGGTAAAACTAATTTTTGACCTTCAATGTTAATTTAAAGGTCACTCTGTAGGGGGCGCTATCGCGGCCATTTCAATTTTGTCAGCCTAAACTGGTCCAAACTAGAAAGTTTAACAACTGATTCAAATTTGGTCCTAATCGGACTGGTTTTGATCAAATGGGAGCAATTTTTAGATCTGCAATATTCCAAAATAAGTTGTCCAACTTTGCGGCTGCGCCGCACACAGACCGGTAAAGGTATCTCAAAAAATTGAATAACTTTAGATGCCCCACTTGTCCAGAGGACGTACGCCGATTTTGAAGTCGATGGGCAAAACGCCCTAGGAGGAGTTCGTCAAAGTTTGACGTGAACAAAATGACTAACACAGCGTATTTTCATTTTCAAAGGAAGATGACGGCCATAGGGTAAGTCTGGGGGCGTGGCCACAATGATTTTTTTTGTTCGTCCTCACAAGAGGAATGCGTGTCCCGAATTTCGTAGCTTTACGCCATAGTTGACCTCGGGGCGTCTCCCATAGGCGCAATGTATTTTGACTTTTGTCGGTGGCGCTGTCGCGCCATTTTTTAACGAAAAAAAAAATGGCCCAGAAAAAATAAAATTTTTCGCCGATTCTGAATTTTGGGCAAAGTTTGGTGAGTTTTTGAGCATGTTCAGGGGGTCAAATTAGAGATCAAAGCGCTGAAGAAGAACAAGAAAAATAATAATAATAATAATAATAATAATAATATTTTTAGCAAAAACAATATAGCCGTTTTTACTATAACAACAAATGATACATCGTTTGAAAGCTCTAAGCCTTCCCGATGCCGCCATAGGGTGGAATCATCATTACGAGCGCTTACGCGCTCGTCAGTCCCTATTCCGTCGGGATGCCCCGCCCTCTCCCCATAGACTTCCATTGATTTGAGCAGATACAAGCATGGCCCATGCCTGCGGCATGGATTCTCGCGTACGGGACGATGCCAGGAGGGTTTTTGGAGGAATGCAGCGCTTCGCGCTGCTGTTGTCAACAATTAGTGAATGGGCTACGCCCATTCACTAATTGTTGACTATTTCTGTCATAGCAGGAGTAAGTATGCATGATCCATGCCTTCGGCATGGGCTAGTTCACTGTACTTGCCAGGGGCGACGGGGCACCAAACATGCGGGCTGCGCCCGCATGTTTGGTAAGACAGTTGCAACGCTGCCTTCGGCAGCGTTGCGGGAGCAATAGGCCCTCCGCCCTGCTGGGGCTCGGGCCTAATAATAATAATATTTTTAGCAAAAACAATATAGCCGTTTTTACTATAACAACAAATGATACATCGTTTGAAAGCTCTAAGCCTTCCCGATGCCGCCATGGGGTGGAATCATCATTACGAGCGCTTACGCGCTCGTCACTCCCTATTCCGTCGGGATGCCCCGCCCACTCCCCATAGACTTCCATTGATTTGAGCAGATACAAGCATGGCCCATGCCTGCGGCATGGATTCTCGCGTACGGGACGATGCCAGGAGGGTTTTTGGAGGAATGCAGCGCTTCGCGCTGCTGTTGTCAACAATTAGTGAATGGGCTACGCCCATTCACTAATTGTTGACTATTTCTGTCATAGCAGGAGTAAGTATGCATGATCCATGCCTTCGGCATGGGCTAGTTCACTGTACTTGCCAGGGGCGACGGGGTACCAAACATGCGGGCTGCGCCCGCATGTTTGGTCAGACAGTTGCAACGCTGCCTTCGGCAGCGTTGCGGGAGCAATAGGCCCTCCCCCTGCTGGGGCTCGGGCCTAATAATAATAATATTTTTAGCAAAAACAATATAGCCGTTTCCACTATAACAACAAATTATACATCGTTTGAAAGCTCTAAGCCTTCCCGATGCCGCCATGGGGTGGAATCATCATTACGAGCGCTTACGCGCTCGTCACTCCCTATTCCGTCGGGATGCCCCGCCCACTCCCCATAGACTTCCATTGATTTGAGCAGATACAAGCATGGCCCATGCCTGCGGCATGGATTCTCGCATACGGGACAATGCCAGGAGGGTTTTTGAAGGAATGCAGCGCTTCGCGCTGCTGTTGTCAACAATTAGTGAATGGGCTACGCCCATTCACTAATTGTTGACTATTTCTGTCATAGCAGGAGTAAGTATGCATGATCCATGCCTTCGGCATGGGCTAGTTCACTGTACTTGCCAGGGGCGACGGGGCACCAAACATGCGGGCTGCGCCCGCATGTTTGGTAAGACAGTTGCAACGCTGCCTTCGGCAGCGTTGCGGGAGCAATAGGCCCTCCGCCCTGCTGGGGCTCGGGCCTAAATATTCCGATGCGAAAACAATGTTTCCCATTTTTCAAATATAATATAGCGCTTTCCTACCTCATGGTGTGGGTCCCTGGTCACTGACGGGTACTTTCGATAATTTTGAGTGGGCTCCGCCCACTTTGTGTTTTTGGCCCTCTATACAGTAATAATGTTAAATTTTTGCATTACATGCTTATATGCACGGAACATGCAAGAGATGGGGAACGTATTCGTGAGCTACTTAGCGCAAATGAGCGCTTTATATGTAAAGTGCTCGTTTAGTGCAAACTTTTGCACGGGCTTCGCCCGTTTACTACGGTAATGTTCCATTTTCCTACAACTAATTAGCATGCATGGGGCGTGCATGAGTGGAGGAGTGCGTTAGTGAGTGTTTGGAAGTGGGCGAGCGCTTCGCGCTCGATTTCGTGCGCACTACGTGCGCACTTTCGCAGCCGTGCTTCGCACGGCCTTACGAGACTAATAGGCCTCTCGCAGCTTGTGGCGCTCGGGCCTAATAACATCACAGATAATAACATCACAGATAATAACATCACAGATAATAACATCACAGATAATATCATCACAGATAATAACATCACAGATAATAACATCACAGATAATAACATCACAGATAATAACATCACAGATAATAACATCACAGATAATAACATCACAGATAATAACATCACAGATAATAACATCACAGATAATAACGTCACAGATAATAACATCACAGATAATAACGTCACAGATAATAACATCAGGAAGTGAGCGACTGGAGTCATAATTGTTGGAGTTTGTAGCGCTGCATCAATTCATTGGAATAATTGGGACTAATTGATTAAAATAATTGATCACTATTTTAATCATCTTTAATTGTTATCTGGAATATACAGAGTCAAACACATTTTGTTTTTATTTTGATCTATAATAGACCTTTTTTGTTCGATATTGTCTTTCTTGAAGTATTGAAGTCGTATAAAATGCCTTCATCTTGTTATGAATGCATTTTAAGAGCCTCACGTTCCACACTGTGACTCGTCGACCAAACCAAACATAATAATTGCTAATGATACTCGTTAGCTTCAGCTCGAGTCGCCTCGTCTGAACTCGACAGACTCAACTCGACAGACTCGTCTGAACTCGACAGACTCGTCTGAACTCGACAGACTCGTCTGAACTCGTCTGAACTCGACAGACTCGTCTGAACTCGTCTGAACTCAACAGACTCGTCTGAACTCGTCTGAACTCGACGAACTCGTCTGAACTCGACAGACTCGTCTGGAGTAGAGTCGCCTCGTCTGAACTCGACAGACTCGACAGACTCGTCTGAACTCGACAGACTCGACAGACTCAACTCGACAGACTCGTCTGAACTCGACAGACTCGTCTGAAGTAGAGTCGCCTCGTCTGAACTTGACAGACTCGTCTGAACTCGACAGACTCGACAGACTCGTCTGAACTCGACAGACTCGTCTGAACTCGACAGACTCGTCTGAACTCGACAGACTCGTCTGAACTCGACAGACTCAACTCGACAGACTCGTCTGAACTCGACAGACTCGTCTGAACTCGACAGACTCGTCTGAACTCGACAGACTCGTCTGAACTCGACAGACTCGTCTGAACTCGACAGACTCGACAGACTCGTCCGAACTCGACAGCCTCGTCTGAACTCGACTCGTCCGAACTCGACAGACTCGTCTGAACTCGACAGACTCGTCTGAAGTAGAGTCGCCTCGTCTGAACTCGACAGACTCGTCTGAAGTAGAGTCGCCTCGTCTGAACTCGACAGACTCGTCTGAACTCGACAGACTCGTCTGAACTCGACAGACTCGTCTGAACTCGACAGACTCGTCTGAACTCGACAGACTCGTCTGAACTCGACAGACTCGTCTGAACTCGACTCGTCTGAACTCGACAGACTCGTCTGAACTCGACTCGTCTGAACTCGACTCGTCTGAACTCGACTCGTCTGAACTCGACTCGTCTGAACTCGACTCGTCTGAACTCGACTCGTCTGAACTCGACTCGTCTGAACTCGACTCGTCTGAACTCGACAGACTCGTCTCGTCTGAACTCGACAGACTCGTCTGAACTAGACAGACTCGTCTGAACTAGACAGACTCGTCTGAACTCGACAGACTCGTCTGAACTCGACAGACTCGTCTGAACTCGACAGACTCGTCTGAACTCGACAGACTCGTCTGAACTCGACAGACTCGTCTGAACTCGACTCGTCTGAACTCGACAGACTCGTCTGAACTCGACTCGTCTGAACTCGACTCGTCTGAACTCGACTCGTCTGAACTCGACTCGTCTGAACTCGACTCGTCTGAACTCGACTCGTCTGAACTCGACTCGTCTGAACTCGACTCGTCTGAACTCGACTCGTCTGAACTCGACAGACTCGTCTGAACTCGACTCGTCTGAACTCGACTCGTCTGAACTCGACTCGTCTGAACTCGACAGACTCGTCTGAACTCGACAGACTCGTCTGAACTAGACGAACTCGTCTGAACTCAGACTCCTCTGAACTCGTCCGAACTCGACAGACTCGTCTGAAGTAGAGTCGCCTCGTCTGAACTCGACAGACTCGACAGACTCGTCTGAACTCGACAGACTCGTCTGAAGTAGAGTCGCCTCGTCTGAACTCGACTCGTCCGAACTCGACAGACTCGTCTGAAGTAGTCGCCTCGTCTGAACTCGACAGACTCGTCTGAACTCGACTCGTCCGAACTCGACAGACTCGTCTGAAGTAGAGTCGCCTCGTCTGAACTCGACAGACTCGACAGACTCGTCTGAACTCGACAGACTCGTCTGAACTCGACAGACTCGTCTGAACTCGACAGCCTCGTCTGAACTCGACAGACTCGACAGACTCGTCTGAACTCGACAGACTCGTCTGAAGTAGAGTCGCCTCGTCTGAACTCGACAGACTCGTCTGAACTCGACAGACTCGTCTGAACTCGACAGCCTCGTCTGAACTCGACAGCCTCGTCTGAACTCGACAGACTCGACAGACTCGTCTGAACTCGACAGCCTCGTCTGAACTCGACAGACTCGACAGACTCGTCTGAACTCGACAGCCTCGTCTGAACTCGACTCGTCCGAACTCGACAGACTCGTCTGAAGTAGTCGCCTCGTCTGAACTCGACAGACTCGTCTGAACTCGACAGACTCGACAGACTCGTCTGAACTCGACAGACTCGTCTGAACTCGACAGACTCGTCTGAACTCGACAGACTCGTCTGAACTCGACTCGTCCGAACTCGACAGACTCGTCTGAAGTAGAGTCGCCTCGTCTGAACTCGACAGACTCGACAGATTCGTCTGAACTCGACAGAACTCGACAGACTCGTCTGAACTCGACTCGTCTGAACTCGACAGACTCGTCTGAACTCGACAGACTCGTCTGAACTCGACAGACTCGTCTGAACTCGACAGACTCGTCTGAACTCGACTCGTCTGAACTCGACAGACTCGACAGCCTCGTCTGAACTCGACAGACTCGACAGACTCGTCTGAACTCGACAGCCTCGTCTGAACTCGACAGCCTCGTCTGAACTCGACTCGTCCGAACTCGACAGACTCGTCTGAAGTAGTCGCCTCGTCTGAACTCGACAGACTCGTCTGAACTCGACAGACTCGACAGACTCGTCTGAACTCGACAGACTCGTCTGAACTCGACAGACTCGTCTGAACTCGACTCGTCCGAACTCGACAGACTCGTCTGAAGTAGAGTCGCCTCGTCTGAACTCGACAGACTCGACAGATTCGTCTGAACTCAACAGAACTCGACAGACTCGTCTGAACTCGACTCGTCTGAACTCGACAGACTCGTCTGAACTCGACAGACTCGTCTGAACTCGACAGACTCGTCTGAACTCGACAGACTCGTCTGAACTCGACTCGTCTGAACTCGACAGACTCGACAGACTTGTCTGAACTCGGCAGACTCGTCTGAACTCGACAGACTCGTCTGAACTCGACAGACTCAACTCGACAGCCTCGTCTGAACTCGACTCGTCCGAACTCGACAGACTGGTCTGAAGTAGAGTCGCCTCGTCTGAACTCGACAGACTCGTCTGAACTCGACAGACTCGACAGACTCGTCTGAACTCGACAGACTCGTCTGAAATCGACAGACTCGTCTGAAATCGACAGACTCGTCTGAAATCGACAGACTCGTCTGAAATCGACAGACTCGACAGACTTGTCTGAACTCGACAGACTCGTCTGAAATCGACAGACTCGTCTGAAATCGACAGACTCGACAGACTCGTCTGAAATCGACAGACTCGTCTGAAATCGACAGACTTGACGGACTCGTCTGAACTCAACAGCCTCGTCTGAAGTAGAGTTGCCTCGTCTGAACTCGACAGACTCGTCTGAACTCGACAGACTCAACTCGACAGCCTCGTCTGAACTCGACAGCCTCGTCTGAACTCGACAGCCTCGTCTGAACTCGACAGCCTCGTCTGAACTCGACAGCCTCGTCTGAACTCGACAGCCTCGTCTGAACTCGACAGCCTCGTCTGAACTCGACAGACTCGTCTGAACTCGACAGACTCGTCTGAACTCGACAGACTCAACTCGACAGCCTCGTCTGAACTCGACAGCCTCGTCTGAACTCGACAGACTCAACTCGACAGCCTCGTCTGAACTCGACAGACTCGTCTGAACTCGACTCGTCTGAACTCGACAGACTCGTCTGAACTCGACAGACTCGTCTGAACTAGACAGACTCGTCTGAACTAGACAGACTCGTCTGAACTCAACAGACTCCTCTGAACCCGTCCGAACTCAACAGACTCGTCTGAAGTAGTCGCCTCGTCTGAACTCGACAGACTCGACAGACTCGTCTGAACTCGACAGACTCGTCTGAAGTAGAGTCGCCTCGTCTGAACTCGACAGACTGGTCTGAACTCGACTCGTCCGAACTCGACAGACTCGTCTGAAGTAGAGTCGCCTCGTCTGAAGTCGACAGACTCGTCTGAACTCGACAGACTCGTCTGAACTTGACTCGTCTGAACTCGACAGACTCGTCTGAACTCAACGAACTCGTCTGAACTCGACGAACTCGTCTGAACTCGACAGACTCGTCTGAACTCGACAGACTCGTCTGAACTCGACAGACTCGTCTGAACTCGACGAACTCGTCTAAACTCGACGAACTCGTCTAAACTCGACGAACTCGTCTAAACTCGACAGACTCGTCTGAAGTCGACAGACTCGTCTGAACTTGACTCGTCTGAACTCGACAGACTCGTCTGAACTAGACAAACTCGTCTGAACTCGTCTGAACTCGACGAACTCGTCTGAACTCGACAGACTCGTCTGAACTCGACAGAACTAGACAAACTCGTCTGAACTCGTCTGAACTCGACGAACTCGTCTGAACTCGACTCGTCTGAACTCGACTCGTCTGAACTCGACTCGTCTGAACTCGACTCGTCTGAACTCGACTCGTCTGAACTCGACTCGTCTGAACTCGACTCGTCTGAACTCGACTCGTCTGAACTCGACTCGTCTGAACTCGACTCGTCTGAACTCGACTCGTCTGAACTCGACTCGTCTGAACTCGACTCGTCTGAACTCGACTCGTCTGAACTCGACTCGTCTGAACTCGACTCGTCTGAACTCGACTCGTCTGAACTCGACTCGTCTGAACTCGACAGACTCGTCTGAACTCGACAGACTCGTCTGAACTCGACAGACTCGTCTGAACTCGACTCGTCTGAACTCGACTCGTCTGAACTCGACTCGTCTGAACTCGACAGACTCGTCTGAACTCGACAGACTCGTCTGAACTAGACGAACTCGTCTGAACTAGACGAACTCGTCTGATTTCAACAGACTCCTCTGAACTCGTCCGAACTCGACAGACTCGTCTGAAGTAGAGTCGCCTCGTCTGAACTCGACAGACTCGTCTGAACTCGACAGACTCGTCTGAACTCGACAGACTCGTCTGAACTCGACAGACTCGACAGACTCGTCTGAACTCGACAGCCTCGTCTGAACTCGACTCGTCCGAACTCGACAGACTCGTCTGAAGTAGAGTCGCCTCGTCTGAACTCGACAGACTCGTCTGAACTCGACAGACTCGACAGACTCGTCTGAACTCGACAGCCTCGTCTGAACTCGACAGCCTCGTCTGAACTCGACTCGTCCGAACTCGACAGACTCGTCTGAAGTAGAGTCGCCTCGTCTGAACTCGACAGACTCGACAGATTCGTCTGAACTCGACTCGTCTGAACTCGACTCGTCTGAACTCGACAGACTCGTCTGAACTCGACAGACTCGTCTGAACTCGACAGACTCGTCTGAACTCGACTCGTCTGAACTCGACAGACTTGTCTGAACTCGACAGACTCGTCTGAACTCGACAGACTCAACTCGACAGCCTCGTCTGAACTCGACTCGTCTGAACTCGACTCGTCTGAACTCGACTCGTCTGAACTCGACTCGTCTGAACTCGACAGACTCGTCTGAACTCGACAGACTCGTCTGAACTCGACAGACTCGTCTGAACTCGACAGACTCGTCTGAACTCGACAGACTCGTCTAAACTCGACAGACTCGTCTGAACTCGACAGACTCGACAGACTCGTCTGAACTCGGCAGACTCGTCTGAACTCGACAGACTCGTCTGAACTCGACAGACTCGTCTGAACTCGACAGACTCGTCTGAACTCGACAGACTCGTCTGAACTCGACAGACTCGTCTGAACTCGACAGCCTCGTCTGAACTCGACTCGTCTGAACTCGACTCGTCTGAACTCGACTCGTCTGAACTCGACTCGTCTGAACTCGACTCGTCTGAACTCGACTCGTCTGAACTCGACTCGTCTGAACTCGACAGACTCGTCTGAACTCGACAGACTCGTCTGAACTCGACAGACTCGTCTAAACTCGACAGACTCGTCTGAACTCGACAGACTCGACAGACTTGTCTGAACTCGGCAGACTCGTCTGAACTCGACAGACTCAACTCGACAGCCTCGTCTGAACTCGACTCATCTGAACTCGACTCGTCTGAACTCGACTCGTCTGAACTCGACAGACTCGTCTGAACTCGACAGACTCGTCTGAACTCGACAGACTCGTCTGAACTCGACAGACTCGTCTGAACTCGACAGACTCGTCTAAACTCGACAGACTCGTCTGAACTCGACTCGTCTGAACTCGACAGACTCGACAGACTTGTCTGAACTCGGCAGACTCGTCTGAACTCGACAGACTCGTCTGAACTCGACAGACTCGTCTGAACTCGACAGACTCGTCTGAACTCGACAGACTCAACTCGACAGCCTCGTCTGAACTCGACAGACTCAACTCGACAGCCTCGTCTGAACTCGACTCGTCCGAACTCGACAGACTGGTCTGAAGTAGAGTCGCCTCGTCTGAACTCGACAGACTCGTCTGAACTCGACAGACTCGTCTGAACTCGACAGACTCGTCTGAACTCGACAGACTCGTCTGAACTAGACAGACTCGTCTGAACTAGACAGACTCGTCTGAACTAGACAAACTCGTCTGAACTCGTCTGAACTCGACGAACTCGTCTGAACTCGACAGACTCGTCTGAACTCGACAGACTCGTCTGAACTCGACAGACTCGTCTGAACTCGACAGACTCGTCTGAACTCGACAGACTCGTCTGAAGTAGAGTCGCCTCGTCTGAACTCGACAGACTCGTCTGAACTCGACAGACTCGTCTGAACTCGACAGACTCGTCTGAAGTAGAGTCGCCTCGTCTGAACTCGACTCGTCTGAACTCGACTCGTCTGAACTCGACTCGTCTGAACTCGACTCGTCTGAACTCGACTCGTCTGAACTCGACTCGTCTGAACTCGACTCGTCTGAACTCGACTCGTCTGAACTCGACTCGTCTGAACTCGACAGACTCGTCTGAACTCGACAGACTCGTCTGAACTCGACAGACTCGTCTGAAACAGACTCGTCTGAACTCGACTCGTCTGAACTCGACTCGTCTGAACTCGACTCGTCTGAACTCGACTCGTCTGAACTCGACTCGTCTGAACTCGACTCGTCTGAACTCGACTCGTCTGAACTCGACAGACTCGTCTGAACTCGACAGACTCGTCTGAACTAGACGAACTCGTCTGATTTCAACAGACTCCTCTGAACTCGTCCGAACTCGACAGACTCGTCTGAAGTAGAGTCGCCTCGTCTGAACTCGACAGACTCGTTTGAACTCGACAGACTCGTCTGAACTCGACAGACTCGACAGACTCGTCTGAACTCGACAGCCTCGTCTGAACTCGACTCGTCCGAACTCGACAGACTCGTCTGAAGTAGAGTCGCCTCGTCTGAACTCGACAGACTCGTCTGAACTCGACAGACTCGACAGACTCGTCTGAACTCGACAGACTCGTCTGAACTCGACAGACTCGTCTGAACTCGACTCGTCCGAACTCGACAGACTCGTCTGAAGTAGAGTCGCCTCGTCTGAACTCGACAGACTCGACAGATTCGTCTGAACTCGACAGACTCGTCTGAACTCGACTCGTCTGAACTCGACTCGTCTGAACTCGACTCGTCTGAACTCGACTCGTCTGAACTCGACAGACTCGTCTGAACTCGACAGACTCGTCTAAACTCGACAGACTCGTCTGAACTCGACTCGTCTGAACTCGACAGACTCGACAGACTTGTCTGAACTCGGCAGACTCGTCTGAACTCGACAGACTCGTCTGAACTCGACAGACTCAACTCGACAGCCTCGTCTGAACTCGACTCGTCTGAACTCGACAGACTCGTCTGAACTCGACTCGTCTGAACTCGACAGACTCGACAGACTTGTCTGAACTCGGCAGACTCGTCTGAACTCGACAGACTCGTCTGAACTCGACAGACTCAACTCGACAGCCTCGTCTGAACTCGACAGACTCGTCCGAACTCGACAGACTCAACTCGACAGCCTCGTCTGAACTCGACTCGTCCGAACTCGACAGACTCAACTCGACAGCCTCGTCTGAACTCGACTCGTCCGAACTCGACAGACTGGTCTGAAGTAGAGTCGCCTCGTCTGAACTCGACAGACTCGTCTGAACTCGACAGACTCGACAGACTCGTCTGAAATCGACAGACTCGTCTGAAATCGACAGACTCGTCTGAAATCGACAGACTCGTCTGAAATCGACAGACTCGTCTGAAATCGACAGACTCGTCTGAAATCGACAGACTTGACAGACTCGTCTGAAATCAACAGACTTGACAGACTCGTCTGAAATCAACAGACTTGACAGACTCGTCTGAACTCGACAGACTCGTCTGAACTCGACAGACTCGTCTGAACTCGACAGACTCGTCTGAACTCGACAGACTCGTCTGAACTCGACTCGTCTGAACTCGACAGTCTGAACTCGACAGTCTGAACTCGACAGTCTGAACTCGACAGTCTGAACTCGACAGTCTGAACTCGACTCGTCTGAACTCGACAGACTCGTCTGAACTCGACAGACTCGTCTGAACTAGACGAACTCGTCTGATTTCAACAGACTCCTCTGAACTCGTCCGAACTCGACAGACTCGTCTGAAGTAGAGTCGCCTCGTCTGAACTCGACAGACTCGTCTGAAGTAGAGTCGCCTCGTCTGAACTCGACAGACTCGTCTGAACTCGACAGACTCGTCTGAACTCGACAGACTCGTCTGAACTCGACAGACTCGACAGACTCGTCTGAACTCGACAGCCTCGTCTGAACTCGACTCGTCCGAACTCGACAGACTCGTCTGAAGTAGAGTCGCCTCGTCTGAACTCGACAGACTCGTCTGAACTCGACAGACTCGTCTGAACTCGACAGACTCGTCTGAACTCGACAGCCTCGTCTGAACTCGACAGCCTCGTCTGAACTCGACAGCCTCGTCTGAACTCGACAGACTCGTCTGAACTCGACAGCCTCGTCTGAACTCGACAGCCTCGTCTGAACTCGACAGCCTCGTCTGAACTCGACAGCCTCGTCTGAACTCGACTCGTCCGAACTCGACAGACTCGTCTGAAGTAGAGTCGCCTCGTCTGAACTCGACAGACTCGTCTGAACTCGACAGACTCGTCTGAAGTAGAGTCGCCTCGTCTGAACTCGACAGACTCGTCTGAACTCGACTCGTCTGAACTCGACTCGTCTGAACTCGACTCGTCTGAACTCGACTCGTCTGAACTCGACTCGTCTGAACTCGACTCGTCTGAACTCGACTCGTCTGAACTCGACAGACTCGTCTGAACTCGACAGACTCGTCTGAACTCGACAGACTCAACTCGACAGCCTCGTCTGAACTCGACAGACTCGTCCGAACTCGACAGACTCAACTCGACAGCCTCGTCTGAACTCGACTCGTCCGAACTCGACAGACTCAACTCGACAGCCTCGTCTGAACTCGACTCGTCCGAACTCGACAGACTGGTCTGAAGTAGAGTCGCCTCGTCTGAACTCGACAGACTCGTCTGAACTCGACAGACTCGACAGACTCGTCTGAAATCGACAGACTCGTCTGAAATCGACAGACTCTTCTGAAATCGACAGACTCGTCTGAAATCGACAGACTCGTCTGAAATCGACAGACTCGTCTGAAATCGACAGACTCGTCTGAAATCGACAGACTCGTCTGAAATCGACAGACTTGACAGACTCGTCTGAAATCAACAGACTTGACAGACTCGTCTGAAATCAACAGACTTGACAGACTCGTCTGAACTCGACAGACTCGTCTGAACTCGACAGACTCGTCTGAACTCGACAGACTCGTCTGAACTCGACTCGTCTGAACTCGACAGTCTGAACTCGACAGTCTGAACTCGACAGTCTGAACTCGACAGTCTGAACTCGACTCGTCTGAACTCGACAGACTCGTCTGAACTCGACAGACTCGTCTGAACTAGACGAACTCGTCTGATTTCAACAGACTCCTCTGAACTCGTCCGAACTCGACAGACTCGTCTGAAGTAGAGTCGCCTCGTCTGAACTCGACAGACTCGTCTGAAGTAGAGTCGCCTCGTCTGAACTCGACAGACTCGTCTGAACTCGACAGACTCGTCTGAACTCGACAGACTCGTCTGAACTCGACAGACTCGACAGACTCGTCTGAACTCGACAGCCTCGTCTGAACTCGACTCGTCCGAACTCGACAGACTCGTCTGAAGTAGAGTCGCCTCGTCTGAACTCGACAGACTCGTCTGAACTCGACAGACTCGTCTGAACTCGACAGACTCGTCTGAACTCGACAGCCTCGTCTGAACTCGACAGCCTCGTCTGAACTCGACAGCCTCGTCTGAACTCGACAGCCTCGTCTGAACTCGACAGCCTCGTCTGAACTCGACAGCCTCGTCTGAACTCGACTCGTCCGAACTCGACAGACTCGTCTGAAGTAGAGTCGCCTCGTCTGAACTCGACAGACTCGTCTGAACTCGACAGACTCGACAGACTCGTCTGAACTCGACAGACTTGACAGACTCGTCTGAAATCGACAGACTTGACAGACTCGTCTGAACTCGACAACCTCGTCTGAAGTAGTCGCCTCGTCTGAACTCGACAGACTCGACAGACTCGTCTGAACTCGACAGACTCGTCTGAAATCGACAGACTCGACAGACTCGTCTGAACTCGACAGACTCGTCTGAAATCGACAGACTTGACAGACTCGTCTGAACTCAACAGCCTCGTCTGAAGTAGAGTCGCCTCGTCTGAACTCGACAGACTCGTCTGAACTCGACAGACTCAACTCGACAGCCTCGTCTGAACTCGACAGCCTCGTCTGAACTCGACAGCCTCGTCTGAACTCGACAGACTCAACTCGACAGCCTCGTCTGAACTCGACAGACTCGTCTGAACTCGACAGACTCAACTCAACTCGACAGACTCAACTCGACAGCCTCGTCTGAACTCGACAGACTCGTCTGAACTCGACAGACTCAACACGACAGCCTCGTCTGAACTCGACATACTCGTCCGAACTCGACAGACTCGTCTGAACTCGACAGACTCGTCTGAACTCGACAGACTCGTCTGAACTCGACAGACTCGTCTGAACTCGACAGACTCGTCTGAACTCGACAGACTCGTCTGAACTCGACAGACTCGTCTGAACTCGACTCGACAGACTCGTCTGAACTCGACAGACTCGTCTGAACTCGACTCGACAGACTCGTCTGAACTCGACTCGACAGACTCGTCTGAACTCGACAGACTCGTCTGAACTCGACAGACTCGTCTGAACTCGACAGACTCGTCTGAACTCGACAGACTCGTCTGAACTCGACAGACTCGGTCTTTCCAAACATCATATTCTGCTTGGTTTTGAAGGTTGAAGGTGGGAGGAAGCCGTGTGAAGTCTGAATGTCAGTGTCACTTCCTGTCTGCGCGGAGGAGACAGGAAGTAGTTTGAAGCAGGACACAGGTGTGAGAGCCGAGGACCTTTAGAGTTATGATGAAGTATCGTGAAGTACACATCGCAATCACATTTTCTATTGAGTTTACTCTTTTTTAACCACGTCGTGATGTTTCCTCTTCTTTTATTCCCGACTGAGTGAAAGCTTCGGAATGAAATATGGTTTTGGAGCAGAGTTCAGACTTTGAAAGAAGAAAATTGACGGCGACGTTTGAATATCGAGTGAATCGTTGTGGTCAAAGAAATCCTACAAAAAGAGTTGATTCAAAATGTCATAAACGTTCAAATAAGGTGACATTTCTGCACTTTTCTCTGATCATTAAACTTGAACTAACACATTAAAGACACGTTTGAACACATTTCTGTTGTACGGAAACAGGAAATGAAATAGTGAAAGTACTGAAATACTTCTTTTTAACTAGACAATACGTGATCGACCAACATGAGGTAAAGAAACATCATCATCTCATTATTGCCCCGCCCAGTATTGAATAACAGCAACATCTCAAGCGGGAAAGTTACACAGAGCACCTTTAATCAGAGACAGTAGTGATAAGAATTATGAGAGTTTAAAGTATTTTTCTGTCATTTGACCTCAATGGAAATAAACGCAGGTAAATGAGAAACCACAGCAGTATCAGCCAATTCAAAGTCAGTCAAAATGAGCATTAAATATATTTCTATTTGAGCTTGAAAGTCTTAAAGTCTTGCTGCATGTTCCTCTCTCTCTCTGAGGTATGCGACCCCCTCCTTCACCCACCGCTAACAATGTCCGCTGTGTCTCCGCGAACCCAAATATCGCCCCAAGAAATGCTTTCAACCGATGATTTCCTGTTACTTCCTGTTACTTCCTTTTCCCTGAGTTTTGCCTGACAGGTGCTCATTGGAACGGATCGCTTCCTCTAAACGCCAAACCAAGCAATAAACAAAAGTAGATACTGGTGGACAAACATGGCCAAGCTGACCTCCACTCGGCCCCGCCCAGTTTCATTCATGCATTCCTGCTTTTCACTTCTTATTGGTGGGAAGAGTCGGCCAATAGGAGAGCTCTGTGCTGCCCCATTCATAAAGCCACAGGGTCAGTGGGGGTGTTCTGGAGCCACGTGTTGGAGCTTTTTCTCATCAGACGCTGCAAAGTGACGGTTTCAAATGAAGCTTTTGTTGAGCAAATGAGATGAAAAGTAGGAGAGATACATTTTGTGCATTTTGACTACTTCAAGGAGCGGTACCGCATTTTTACGGTTTTGAAAGGTGAAAACTGCTCCACGTGCGTCTCTCACTGACTTCATGCATTCTGAGCCTAAACATTCACCGCAATGAGTTGAATGGCACTTTTCACGAGTCTCTGGGCTCAGAGCCAGTTCTGCCGTCCCGGGTACAGCTAACATACATTAGCATGCTAACAGCGCACTTACAAAATAATATATATATTATATGTATCAGGGCAAAACCCATTTGACTTTATTACGTGCAAAACTGTGGTATGTGAACTAGTTCTGTATTTCACATTTCAAAACAGTAAATAATGTATATACGTGCATACATACTGTACATATACATATACATGCTTTTTCTTTAATTCCTTCACTAAATTAACCTAAATATTTCTAAATGTGTGAAGAGCCTCGACCATCTCCCTTTAGTATAGTATATTCAATAGTTAATGATTGTTAATGATTGACTGAGGTTCAGGAGCTGGGCCACGCCTTAACCAGCTTCTCCCGCAACCACGCCTCCACTCTTTAACCACACCTCTAATTACCCAGAAGCCCTCCTTCTACAGGCTTATCCCAGCATCTCTGGTTGTCTCTTCTCTCTTGACCCCACCGTCCCACCCCAGGTCTGTTACGTCTTCACCTTCACACACCCCCGTCTACAGGAAGAGGGCGGGGCGGGGCAGAACACCTGAGACGGGGCCCCCCAGTCGGAATCTCTATCGATCTATCAATGACATCAACGATCCATCCATTCGACCGTTATTTATTCTCCATGATCACTTTGGCCCGGCCTCTTTGCACCACACGTCCGATCTGACCCTAAACACCTTTATTATTCCATGTACTCGTCTCGCGTCCGCAGACAGATGTATAAATGGAACGTTGTAAGTTCAGAGGAAGTTTTCTCCCACAGACACAACGATCACTACTTAAAATAGCACCGACCCCAAATATACAACGTCGTACAGAAGGATATTTCAACTATTCAACTCTAAGCCTGAAGTATTTGCGTTTTAGCTCCAAAAATGATAGACAAAAACAACCTGATGAAAAAGGCGTCATCACATTGACCCTGAACCTACTTGTGGCTTGAGTTAATGAGTCGTTTTAATCCCAATAGATGTCTAAAATGATCCATTTATTTCAAAATGCATTTACTAAACGATTTTGAGATAAATGCAACAAATTGTTTAAAAAAATACGTAGAAAAAAGACTGTGGTAATAATGAATTGTACCAGATCTTTCATTTCTTGTCTTGCTGGTTTTGTGCTGTATATTGTGTCTTTTCCGTCTTTCCGTTTGCTGTTTTTGGGATCATCTGAGGCTTGGGAGGAGCACAATAGCACCACTCACGCTAAACATCAACTGCAGTGAATGATGTTTGCGACCGGCTCGAATCGACGCGAAAAAATATACAAGAGGCGCTAGCTATCGCCATGGAAACGGAGAGTAATTAGTGCAAAGTGCTGCAAAACGAGGGGGGGAAGAAGGAAAAAAAAATAAAAAATAAAACGCAGCGTGGATTTTTGTGTGGGCGGAGCTGGACGTGATTCAAGGCCCTCGCAACAAAGAGGAGCCCGAGAGGAAACGCATGTCATCACTGAATATCTGTATCTGAAGGTGCAGTAGGTCACCGGGTTTTACCGCTTGAGGGTCCGTCAGAGTCTTATCTCCACAGATCTGACCTCTGACTTGGCTTGACGTCTCCGTGGAGATGAAGACGTTTAAACGGCGTGTATTGTGGAGCGTTTCGGGCGTGACGACATCGTACGACGACAGATAAATGGATGAATGAAGGCTGCTCGGCTAATCCCAGTTACGATCATTCTACAAACGGTCAAAAGTGAAACTGCAGAGGAGGAATGAGCTTATTGTCATTTTTGTTGACTCGTATTTAAAGGCTCGGGGGCCCAAATGCGGCCCTCGGACTTGTCCTGGTGAAGGGGCCCAGTTAAAACACAGCTCCGCCATCATGACCTCGGTGTCGGTCGGTTTGGTCAGTGACAGACTTTACATTAAAGTGATGCGCGCTGTCGTTCTGCTTCGTGTTTGGATAAGTGGCCCTCGGTGTGGCCCTCGGGGTCTGGACTCTTCTGTGTTAAGGGCCTTGTAGTTACGAGAGCGGCTTCGAGAGAGCGGCTTCGAGAGGACAAACAAGCCGCCATCTTTCACAGCTAAACGTTTTAATTACACTTCTTTCGTTTATTTTATTTATCATTGCAACTCGAGTCATAGAAATATAGAAGTAAGAATATTTTATTTATTTTTATTTATTATTTTACCATTATTATTAGTATTATTTTGTTTTATTTAATTTAATTTGATCTTTATTTTTCCCTCCATTCCTTATTAAGAAATGAGGTTTTGTTTATAAGAGTTCTTCTATTATAAGTTCTGTCCTTTTCCTCTGTATCTACTGCGTTGCAACAATGAAATTTCCCCATGTGTGGACAATAAAGGAACATCTTCTCTTATCGATGTGGATTGAACGTTGGTTTGAGCGACAGCCCACAAACCCGGCTTGTTGTTGTGTCCTTGAGCAAGACACGTTACACATCTTGCCACGTCAGGATTCAAAAATGGCTCAAATTGCGCTTTTTAATTTAAAAGGACACATATTACGTAAAAATGCTTAAAAAATGTTGAGCTTTTCTTCGTGTTAGAAACAGAATCCAGCGTTTGGCCCGTCACGATAACACGCTTTGAATTACGATCTATTGTTTCATAAAATATCATGATAAATGACCCTTTTATTGCACTTATGTTCCAACTCCAGACGCACAAATGATCCGAGATGTCGTTCATTACATCACAATAACGTCTTGGCCTAATTATATAAAAAAATCCAGATTGGCGTCGGTTGAAATCCTTATGAAATAAATGATACGGTTCAACATCTGAACCGTCCTCAGCCCACGCAGTATTCACAGTATTCGCAGTATTCACAGTATTCGCAGTATTCACAGTATTCACAGTATTCACAGTATTCACTCCTTTGTGTGGACGCTGGAGCAGATATTTGGACGAGTACAATACCATTTGCTCAAACACAGACTTTTGGCGTAAACCTCCTCAGCTGTTGCGTCTCCTCCTGCTCCACGCTGCCATCTGCTGCTCGCGCCATCACTCCACATTTATACGACACATTATAATCTAGTATTCAGTGATGTGATGATCGTGTGACGGAGTATTTTTAAATGTGCAATAGTCACTTTAATTTCACCTTTCTGTAACGTCCAGACAATTCTTCTATATTCATGAAGATTTTTACCAGTACGTTTTTAACATTGAACTGAACTTGTCTGTAGCTTGTCCAGTAACGTTGTGCTTTATTGTCCACATGAGCTGTATTTGATTGGATGTTAGTCTTTGTCAGGTGAAAATGACAATATAGAAATGTGATGATCATGTCGTGATCTATGACTGCCACGAAAACAAACTTTCGGACCAAAAAAAACACTTGTTCCATTGTTCACGGGGAATTAGCCGAGTCTCGCTAAAATAAACCAAAAATTAACAGAACAAAAACTGACAAAAACACTTAACACAAAAACACAAGAGCGTTTCGATTTCGATTTATTGGAGCGAGAAGAGAAGATCTGCACTTTTACAGCAGCCGGAACTATCCTAAAGCTTATTGTGTTTGTGCAGTGCTCAAGCGTGTCCATAGGTGGCAGTGCAGACCCCGCCCAAAAGGTAAGAGGAGCGCGCGCACACGTGTGGCTAATGGGGCTAAGCTAAATGGTAAGAATTGGACACAAAATGACAAAAATGTTTGGATTTTTTTTTGGACAATGATTGAATGAAAGTGATGTTTGTATTTGTTATTTGGAATCTGGGCTAACGCGGCGGCTCAGGGGCCGTTTGGAGGCGGAGTCACACCGTAAACCAGGGGTGGGACAATTATTTTCCTCCGAGGGCCATATTCGAATCCAGGCAAGTGGCAGAGGCCGCGATCATTGGTGTGAATAAAAAATATATCAAAAAAATTAAATATGAAATTAAATATCACTTTTCTGTCAAATATCGGCAATTGAATCTATTATTTAATTCATTTCACTTCATACTTATTAAGGACACAAGTGCAGACAGATGCCTGAGGGCAACAAAAGGGGAAAAAAAGATTGTTTTTTTCTTTCAATATGACTTGGCATGTTTGGCCGGATTATAAAGACAAACGAGCCACATGTGGCCCGCAGGCCGCAGTTTGCCCACCCCTGCCGTAGACGGATAAATTGGCCTTTGCGACACCAAACTGCACGTAGCATTAGCGGCGCATGCTAAGGGCGCGTTCACTTCACCCGTCGTTATTTGGTCCATTTTGAACCCGTTTTGGTCCATGTTAAGTCCTGATCAAAATGTGGTCCTGGTTTTAGTCCATGTTAAGTCCTGATCAAAATGTGGTCCTGGTTTTAGTCCATGTTAAGTCCTGATCAAAATGTGGTCCTGTTTTAGTCCATGTTAAGTCCTGATCAAAATGTGGTCCTGTTTTAGTCCATGTTAAGTCCTGATCAAAATGTGGTCCTGGTTTTAGTCCATGTTAAGTCCTGATCAAAATGTGGTCCTGGTTTTAGTCCATGTTAAGTCCTGATCAAAATGTGGTCCTGTTTTAGTCCATGTTAAGTCCTGATCAAAATGTGGTCCTGTTTTAGTCCATGTTAAGTCCTGATCAAAATGTGGTCCTGGTTTTAGTCCATGTTAAGTCCTGATCAAAATGTGGTCCTGTTTTAGTCCATGTTAAGTCCTGATCAAAATGTGGTCCTGTTTTAGTCCATGTTAAGTCCTGATCAAAATGTGGTCCTGTTTTAGTCCATGTTAAGTCCTGATCAAAATGTGGTCCTGTTTTAGTCCATGTTAAGTCCTGATCAAAATGTGGTCCTGTTTTAGTCCATGTTAAGTCCTGATCAAAATGTGGTCCTGTTTTAGTCCATGTTAAGTCCTGATCAAAATGTGGTCCTGGTTTTTGTCCATGTTAAGTCCTGATCAAAATGTGGTCCTGGTTTTAGTCCATGTTAAGTCCTGATCAAAATGTGGTCCTGGTTTTTGTCCATGTTAAGTCCTGATCAAAATGTGGTCCTGTTTTAGTCCATGTTAAGTCCTGATCAAAATGTGGTCCTGTTTTAGTCCATGTTAAGTCCTGATCAAAATGTGGTCCTGGTTTTAGTCCATGTTAAGTCCTGATCAAAATGTGGTCCTGTTTTAGTCCATGTTAAGTCCTGATCAAAATGTGGTCCTGTTTTAGTCCATGTTAAGTCCTGATCAAAATGTGGTCCTGGTTTTAGTCCATGTTAAGTCCTGATCAAAATGTGGTCCTGTTTTAGTCCATGTTAAGTCCTGATCAAAATGTGGTCCTGGTTTTAGTCCATGTTAAGTCCTGATCAAAATGTGGTCCTGTTTTAGTCCATGTTAAGTCCTGATCAAAATGTGGTCCTGTTTTAGTCCATGTTAAGTCCTGATCAAAATGTGGTCCTGTTTTAGTCCATGTTAAGTCCTGATCAAAATGTGGTCCTGTTTTAGTCCATGTTAAGTCCTGATCAAAATGTGGTCCTGTTTTAGTCCATGTTAAGTCCTGATCAAAATGTGGTCCTGGTTTTAGTCCATGTTAAGTCCTGATCAAAATGTGGTCCTGTTTTAGTCCATGTTAAGTCCTGATCAAAATGTGGTCCTGGTTTTAGTCCATGTTAAGTCCTGATCAAAATGTGGTCCTGTTTTAGTCCATGTTAAGTCCTGATCAAAATGTGGTCCTGTTTTAGTCCATGTTAAGTCCTGATCAAAATGTGGTCCTGTTTTAGTCCATGTTAAGTCCTGATCAAAATGTGGTCCTGTTTTAGTCCATGTTAAGTCCTGATCAAAATGTGGTCCTGGTTTTAGTCCATGTTAAGTCCTGATCAAAATGTGGTCCTGGTTTTTGTCCATGTTAAGTCCTGATCAAAATGTGGTCCTGTTTTAGTCCATGTTAAGTCCTGATCAAAATGTGGTCCTGTTTTAGTCCATGTTAAGTCCTGATCAAAATGTGGTCCTGGTTTTAGTCCATGTTAAGTCCTGATCAAAATGTGGTCCTGTTTTTAGTCCATGTTAAGTCCTGATCAAAATGTGGTCCTGGTTTTAGTCCATGTTAAGTCCTGATCAAAATGTGGTCCTGTTTTAGTCCATGTTAAGTCCTGATCAAAATGTGGTCCTGTTTTAGTCCATGTTAAGTCCTGATCAAAATGTGGTCCTGTTTTAGTCCATGTTAAGTCCTGATCAAAATGTGGTCCTGTTTTAGTCCATGTTAAGTCCTGATCAAAATGTGGTCCTGTTTTAGTCCATGTTAAGTCCTGATCAAAATGTGGTCCTGTTTTAGTCCATGTTAAGTCCTGATCAAAATGTGGTCCTGGTTTTAGTCCATGTTAAGTCCTGATCAAAATGTGGTCCTGGTTTTTGTCCATGTTAAGTCCTGATCAAAATGTGGTCCTGGTTTTAGTCCATGTTAAGTCCTGATCAAAATGTGGTCCTGTTTTAGTCCATGTTAAGTCCTGATCAAAATGTGGTCCTGGTTTTAGTCCATGTTAAGTCCTGATCAAAATGTGGTCCTGTTTTAGTCCATGTTAAGTCCTGATCAAAATGTGGTCCTGTTTTAGTCCATGTTAAGTCCTGATCAAAATGTGGTCCTGGTTTTAGTCCATGTTAAGTCCTGATCAAAATGTGGTCCTGTTTTAGTCCATGTTAAGTCCTGATCAAAATGTGGTCCTGGTTTTAGTCCATGTTAAGTCCTGATCAAAATGTGGTCCTGTTTTAGTCCATGTTAAGTCCTGATCAAAATGTGGTCCTGTTTTAGTCCATGTTAAGTCCTGAGTTAATCCAGGTTTAGCTTTGGGTTTAGTCCCAATTTTGATGTGGCAGAAATGCAAACGTGAAGTGTCTTAACTGAGGACTAGATCTGAGCCAGGAGTATCTATCTGGAGGGTTGCCATGGTTACTCTTGGTGTATGTTTTGGGTTGATGGGAGGAGCCAGCGCACCCAGACACAGCGAGGTATTGTACCCGGAACCTTCCCGTTATGTGCTTTTCGACCTCGACCCTTTCGTTTAAGTACAAAACTCCAACTTCTTTGTTTGGACTCCACTGGAAATGCAAATTCCTGTAAACTTGGCTCGCACAGTTTGTCTAAAATGATTTAATAACCGCTAGAACTTGTTCAACCGTCACTTCCATCACTCACACGGTCATCAGGTGGTCTCTCTCTCTCTCTCTCTCTCAATTACATCAAGAATTACACCTGACATATTAAACGATTTTGTTCCCATTAGCACGTTAAAAAAATAAAATATCCAGCGCGGCTCTTTTCAGCGCCCAAACCCACTCCCGCTTACCACAATTACCGTAATGCACTGATTGCGGGATTATGCCACGTCCAAAGCGATGTTAGCGACACATTAGCATAATTGTTCTCTCGTAGACGCTCGCGGTCCGTGGGTTGTTGGCGACCATTAACGGCGCAGGAGGAGGAGATGGAGTGATTTATGCCATGTTTTTTTTGTTCTTTTCTCTTTTTTTTTCTCCCTTTTCTTTTTTTCCGAAAAGCCTAAAAGAACAAATGACAGCCTGTGTGCCAGCGGCGCGTGGGCGTCGCAACGTGTCCCACATCCAATCATTGTCTTTGCATTTTAAAACGCTCTTTAAAAGAACACTTATTTTGTATTGTATGGGCTGTGTTTTTGGTGCAAAGTGAATGTTGCTTTGGAGGCGAAATATGAGTCGAAAATGGTGAGAAAAGCAAACTTAAGCTTAAGTCGTGTGGAATCCTCTATTATTTATGATTGAAGTCCACATTAGATCTTCTGTAAAAACATGTGGGTTTGAGCAGAAGTCACGTTTGGAGTTAAACTGTCCGTGTAGTTTATGTTCATACAAACATTACCAAGAGACATTTCTACTTTACTACAAATTTAGATCAATGAATATGAGAAAATGACATATTGCCCAGCTCTACTTAAGCTATTTCAATTACTTAAGGTCATGTGTAATATTTCTGCACTTTCGGGTCATTTCACAGTCAGTTCATGTTTGTGGGACATAAACCTGAATGAAAACACATTTACTCTGTTCATCTCACATTTTTAGTTCTAATCAGATATTTTGCCATAGTTTTATTATGAATTATATATTCAGATTTAGCTTATGTTCATATTATTGAATGCCTCTATTATCATCAATATGTCTTAATGGAATATGTCTGGACTAAACCAGGAGTAAACCAGGAGTAAACAAGAAGTAAACCAGAAGTAAACCAGAAGTAAACAAGGAGTAAACCAGAAGTAAACCAGAAGTAAACAAGGAGTAAACCAGAAGTAAACAAGAAGTAAACAAGGAGTAAACCAGAAGTAAACCAGAAGTAAACAAGGAGTAAACCAGAAGTAAACCAGAAGTAAACCAGAAGTAAACCAGAAGTAAACAAGGAGTAAACCAGAAGTAAACCAGAAGTAAACTAGGAGTAAACCAGGAGTAAACCAGGAGTAAACCAGGAGTAAACCAGGAGTAAACCAGGAGTAAACCAGGTGTAAACCAGAAGTAAACCAGAAGTAAACCAGGAGTAAACCAGGAGTAAACCAGGTGTAAACCAGGTGTAAACCAGGTGTAAACCAGAAGTAAACCAGGAGTAAACCAGAAGTAAACCAGGAGTAAACCAGGAGTAAACCAGGTGTAAACCAGGTGTAAACCAGGTGTAAACCAGAAGTAAACCAGGAGTAAACCAGGTGTAAACCAGGAGTAAACCAGGACAAAACCCTGGACTTGAACTGGGCTCAGAACTGGACCTTCAGGTCAGAACCACAGCTCCATAGAAACTGTTACTGTGAGAACTGGGGACGCATTCCAGAGACCGTGTGTGTGTCCTGTGTGTGTGTGTGTGTGTGTGTCCTGTGTGTGTGTGTGTGTGTCCTGTGTGTGTGTGTGTGTGTGTCCTGTGTGTCTGTGTGTGTGTCCTGTGTGTGTGTGTGTGTGTGTCCTGTGTGTCTGTGTGTGTGTCCTGTGTGTGTGTGTGTGTGTGTGTGTGTGTGTCCTGTGTGTGTGTGTGTGTGTGTGTGTGTCCTGTGTGTGTGTGTGTGTGTGTGTGTGTCCTGTGTGTGTGTGTGTCCTGTGTGTGTCCTGTGTGTGTGTGTGTGTGTGCCCTGTGTGTGTCCTGTGTGCGCGTGTGTGTGTGTGCCCTGTGTGTGTCCTGTGTGCGCGTGTGTGTGTGTGCGTGTACGTGTGTGTGCGTGTGTCCTGTGTGTGTGTCCTCTGTGTGTGTGTGTGTGTCCTCTGTGTGTGTGTGTGTCCTCTGTGTGTGTGTGTGTGTGTGTCCTGTGTGTGTGTGTGTGTGTGTCCGTGTGTGTGTGCGTGCGTGTGTGTGTCCTGTGTGTGTGTGTGTGTGTGTGTACCCTGTGTGTGTGTGTGTGTGTGTGTGTGTGTGTGTGTGTACCCTGTGTGTGTGTGTGTGTGTGTCCTGTGTGTGTGTGTGTGTCCTGTGTGTGTGTGTGTGTGTGTGTCCTGTGTGTGTGTGTGTGTCCTGTGTGTGTGTGTGTGTCTGTGTGTGTGTGTTTGTGTGTGTGTGTACCCTGTGTGTGTGTGTGTGTGCCCCGTGTGTGTGTGTGAGTGTGTGTGGGTGCCTCGTGTGTGTGTGTGTGTGTGTCTGTGTGTGTGTGTGTGTTTGTGTGTGTGTGTACCCTGTGTGTGTGTGTGTGTGTCCTGTGTGTGTGTACCCTGTGTGTGTGTGTGTGTGTGCCCCGTGTGTGTGTGTGTGCCCGACCGTGACTGACTGACGTGAGTGTGTGTGCGTACCCTGTGTGTGTGTGTGCCCCGTGTGTGTGCCCCGTGTGTGTGCCCCGTGTGTGTGCCCTGTGTGTGTGCCCCGTGTGTGTGCCCCGTGTGTGTGCCCCGTGTGTGTGCCCCGTGTGCATGTACCCCGTGTGTGTGTGCGTGCCGGCGTGTGCTTGTGTGTGTGCCCCATGTGTGTGTGCCCCGTGTGTGTGTGTGTGTCCGCCCCGCCCCTCGGCAGCTCCTCTCGGCGGGGGGGGCTGGGGGGGGAGCTCTTCACGAGGAGGAGGACCACACACTTTGTGCATTGCCCCCAAAACAAGCACTTACGGCTCACATCATGTTTAAATGGTTTAAATGTTGTTTTTTATGTGTGTAAGTCCAGGTTTAGTTCTCCTATTGTTAGACAAGCCTTCAAGTCCAAGTTTAGGTTTGGTTCAGCCACGGTTTAACCTGGTTTAACCTGGTTTAGACCTGGTTTAACCTGGTTTAACCTGGTTTAACCTGGTTTAACCTGGTATAATCTGGCATAATCTGGTTTAACCTGGTTTAGACCTGGTTTAACCTGGTTTAACTTGGTTTGGACCTGGTTTGGTCCAGTTTGAATAAGGGTTAAATGTTTAGACACTCAAGTCCCCATTTACTCCTGTTTAAGTCATGGATTTAGTCTTTATTATCATTAGGCGACAAGTTCAAGTTTAGGTTTGGTTGAGTCCTGGTTTAGACCCGGTTTTGTCCAGTTTTGGTTAGGTTTAAATGTAAATCACTATTTAATTCTGTTCTGTACAGGTTTAGAGTCTAGAACAGGTTTAGAGTCTAGAACAGGTTTAGATTCTAGAACAGTGCAAGTCCAAGCTGAGGTCTGGTTCGGTCCAAATGTTTTGTCCCCATGTTGTCCTGTGTTTGGACCTGTCCTGCTGGTTAAGTCTTAGTTCAGGTCCAGGTGCTTTGTCCCATGTTGTCCTGTGTTTGGACCTGTCCTGCTGGTTAAGTCTTAGTTCAGGTCCAGGTGCTTTGTCCCCATATTGTCCTGTGTTTGGACCTGTCCTGCTGGTTAAGTCTTAGTTCAGGTCCAGGTGCTTTGTCCCCATATTGTCCTGTGTTTGGACCTGTCCTGCTGGTTAAGTCTTAGTTCAGGTCCAGGTGCTTTGTCCCCATATTGTCCTGTGTTTGGACCTGTCCTGCTGGTTAAGTCTTAGTTCAGGTCCAGGTGCTTTGTCCCATGTTGTCCTGTGTTTGGACCTGTCCTGCTGGTTAAGTCTTAGTTCAGGTCCAGGTGCTTTGTCCCCATATTGTCCTGTGTTTGGACCTGTCCTGCTGGTTAAGTCTTAGTTCAGGTCCAGGTGCTTTGGTTGGACCGGAATGTTGGGACAAGTCTCCATTTAGCCCCGTTTAGTCCTTGTTTATTGCTGCTTTTAACCACTGGTTTATTGCCGCTTTTGACCTGCTTTTGACCTGATTTAAATCCTGATTTATCCCGGTTTAGCTCTCACTTCGGCTTCACTGAACAACTGCGCATCCGGCACGTTCAGAATCATATGTAGTTTATTATGAATGAATCATATTTGACTTTATGTCCATATTAACGCGTGAAGACTCGGAGGACGCGCTTCCTCCCGCGTGGCCGGCGGAACCACGTAACGAGACGCGTTCTTCTCGCTCCAAACGCTCCAAAAACAACGGACGGACTCGCAATGTTCGCGGTGTTTTCCCGCTGATCACGCGTCGTGTTGTGCAACGCGCGTGGATGAAGAATGCGGACCGCGCGCGGCCAGAAACAAACACGCGACAAAAGTTTCCAATTCCCAACAAGCGAGAAGACGAGCGAAAAGTGACGAATGCGTCCCCCGCGCGTGGTCAACTTACCGTGTCCGCTGTCCCCACGTCCTCCGCCGGCGGTGAGGAGGACACAGAAGCGGCGGCGCGCGGTCGGAAGCGGCGGCCCGACACGTCAACGCGTCAACGCCGCCTCCGGATCAAAGGGATTCTTCACGAGGCTGCGGCGGCCCAAGCGGCGGCCCGCGGGCCCCTTTGTGGCACGGGGAGGAGAGACCTTCGGACGCCGTGTGATCGGAATGCGGGCGAAAGGGGAAGTAGAACCGCGGTGACTTTTCAGCGATGAACTGACAGTTTGAAAGTCTTTACGGCGTGATTGACGATGTTTGTCGGATTTAGAAGAGAGATCGATGGGATTTTTCTGTCCGCACAATATTTGAGCGTCACAAAAACGTTATTTTAGGTAAAGTAGCCCCTTCTGTAAGTATTTGTCCGACTATAATCTCCTTGAATAAAAATATGAAATAATGTAAAATGATATTGTAAATGTAAACCAGGCTCTGATAATATTATGCAGTGTTTTTTTTATTTGCCAGAACCACTTTTCGTTTTCATATATTACAATATTCTGAAGCTTTTCACATTTTCACATATAGTTCCACTTCACTTCACTGAAAGTATTTGTGTATAAGCTCCATATCGTCATCATGGTCATGTGACCTGAGGGGCTCAGTTTGTTCTCTCAACGTTAAAACTTTCACCTGGAAATGTCCAATCAGCAACTAAAGATATTTAGTCCCTTCAATCCCTTCTTGATAAAATCCATTCAACATAATTTGAATTGATAAAACCGGTTGAAGATGGTATATATATATATATATATATATATATATATATATATATATATATATATATATATATATATGTAATGGAGTTTTATATCGTTAAACCTTAAACCGTGCTGTATCAGTTTGTCAGATGTTTACGTCACAAATGTGCAATTTGGACAGTTTTTACATCTAAAATGCCTTATTTCTATAGAAAATGTTACATGATGATTTGTATCTAATAAACTACAGAATCAGTTTGATGAGATTGTTTCCTTGTCACCTGCAGGGTGTGGCCTGAAGTGGGCGTGGCCTTGTCTTATAAACAGATGCTATTTCCCTGCAGTGTTTACCTGAGATGGAGCAGGAGTGAGATATGAGCAAGTCACTAGAATAAATAATTAATAAAGAGAAAAGAACATAATTTTAATATATTGTGACTTGTCAATAATATTTATTTATCATTTAATCTTGATAAACCTGTTCATTGGAAAGTAATACTCTCTGTACCAAACATGCAGTGAGCCGTCCTCTCTTATCTTGGCTCTTGTTTAAGTGAATTGGCAAAGCTATTTGACATTTTTGACAACTTCATAATCATATTACAGATGATATCTAATGCATTCATTGCCATACATTTCATTTAGATGATTCTATCTCAAATAACTTTGCATATGACTTCATCTTTGACAAAATCTTGGCACTAAGTGAATTGATCAAACTGTTATTTTCCCCATGTGTGTGTTTCAAATGTACTTTGTTTATAACATTTAGATTTAGTTCAGTTTTTATGAATCCGTTTGGCATTTTCAGCAAACTTAGTTCATTGTATTTATTTGAGACAGGGACAGTTTACGAGGAGGTTGTTGTCTCTGGAAGGACGTTCTCCAGTCCCACTGAGGGGGAGGAGCCTAATCTGTGCCACATCCCACTCTGAACACCAGTCGCTCCGTAACCACGGTGACACTTGTGTGGAGTCTTGTGATGCACCTGAGCCATGCACATTGTGCCTTCAGTCACTCCATGAATTAGAACAAATCTAATCCCGACGTGTTAGTTTGAACGTTATTGCTTTGCTGCAATGTTCCAGAGTGTGACTTTAAAACATGTATTCTTACTGTGAGCAGGCTCGCCTCTCCACAGAGCTGACCTGTAACTTGTGGATCACTTATGTGTGATATTCTTTCCCAGATATTGAAATTTAGACCAATATTTATTCCAGTTTATCGTTTTAAACAGAACACGAGTAAAAAAAAAAGAAAAAGAAGAGAAATGAGGCTAAAATGACGTCAGTTTGTCTAAACAATCATGCAACTAATACTTTTATATTCCAGATAAATACATGTGAATCTGTGAACATGACTATATCTTTACATAAATGTGTCATTTCTATGGATTATAACGTTTTAATATTGGCATCTGCAAATATCAGACAAAAACAAGACAAATATCGGATCAGATTTGCATCATATGAAACTGAGGAGACGTTTGTGATTGACAGGTTAATAACACTATAACTGCTTTTGTTTGGCATATTTCCCGTCATTTAATGATGTATATATTTTTCATTTATTACAGCTTTTTGACTTTTTCTCCAATCTGAGCAAAATCTTTTGCCAGATTGAAAAAAAAAATCCCCCCAACGACTTCTCCTTGTGCCTCACGTTCTAGTATTTATGAATGGATCTTTGGGATATTTTTATTGTGAATGAATCATTTGTAAAAAGATTTGTCCATAATTTGAATTTATTTTAACCTACATTTCCCAAAGAATTTGCTAGATTTCCTCAACAACTTGTGCATCGCACTTACGTCTTTTACCAATACATTTTTTGCAAAAATACATAACCACATTTGTGTCATTTACTCGTGTTTTTACATTCATTTTTGCCTTTGTTTGCCAGATTTTTCCTCGCAACTTTCATGCATCACGGTGAAACCTTTCATGACTCTTTGCAGCAGCGCTCGCTCCAGCAGCAGCAGCGCTCGCTCCAGTAGCAGAGCTCGCTCCAGCAGCAGCAGCGCTCGCTCCAGCAGCAGCAGCGCTCGCTCCAGCAGCAGCAGAGCTCGCTCCAGCAGCAGCAGCAGCAGAGCTCGCTCCAGCAGCAGCAGCAGCAGAGCTCGCTCCAGCAGCAGCAGCGCTCGCTCCAGCAGCAGCAGAGCTCGCTCCAGCAGCAGCAGAGCTCGCTCCAGCAGCAGCAGCAGCAGAGCTCGCTCCAGCAGCAGCAGCAGCAGCAGCAGCGCTCGCTCCAGCAGCAGCAGCGCTCGCTCCAGCAGCAGCAGCGCTCGCTCCAGCAGCAGCCGTTGCCTTGAGCGCATTGCTGATTTTAATTGAGTAGATAACGCTGTGGAGTCGTCCCGTTCCTCTGCAGCGCTCGCACAAGCAACAAAAGCCCAAATACAATCCATATGACAAACACAGGGGCTTACCGGAGTGGTCTTCCTCTCCTCCGCTCTTCTCTCCTCTCCTCTCCTCTGCTCTCCTCTTCTCTCCTCTGCTCTCCTCTTCTCTCCTCTGCTCTCCTCTTCTCTCCTCTTCTCTCCTCTGCTCTCCTCTTCTCTCCTCTTCTCTCCTCTTCTCTCCTCTCCTCTTCCTCTGCTCTCCTCTCCTCTCCTCTGTGTGTTACAAGTCGGAGTGATGCTCTCTCTTCCTCCTCTCTTCTCCTCCGCTCTCCTCTCCTCTTCTCTCCTCTTCTCTCTTCTCCTCCGCTCTCCTCTCCTCTTCTCTCCTCTTCTCTCTTCTCCTCCGCTCTCCTCTCCTCTCCTCTCCTCTTCTCTCTTCTCCTCCGCTCTCCTCTCCTCTTCTCTCCTCTTCTCTCTTCTCCTCCGCTCTCCTCTCCTCTTCTCTCCTCTTCTCTCTTCTCCTCCGCTCTCCTCTCCTCTTCTCTCCTCTTCTCTCTTCTCCTCCGCTCTCCTCTTCTCTCCTCTCCTCTCCTCTCCTCCTCTCCTCCTCTCCTCCTCTCCTCTCCTCTTCCTCCGCTCTCCTCTCCTCTGCGTGTTACAAGTCGGAGTGATGCTCTCTCTTCCTCCGCTCCGCTCGCACCTCCATGCCGGCGCCCTCTCCTCCTCCTCTCCTGCCCAGCTCTGGTGTGCTGGATGTGGGGGAGAGCGAGCGGCGTTTTGAGCCTCTCTCTGGAGCTGCTGGATCACTCCACCCCCCACGCACTGCGCTCTCCTCCGCTCTTCAGCCCACACGCTCCCGCCACAGCTTTAGTCACATCTCAACATCTATGATCAGAGTGCAGGGGCGGAAGTGCCTTAGAGGTAAAGTGTTCGCCCACAGACCCGGAGCTTAGTGGTTAAGTCCCCGCGCTGACCACTTCACACTGTTGTTGTGTACTTTGGCAAGACGTGTGACTGTGAAGTGATGTGCGCCTGATCACAATGTTCAGATGATGTTATGTGAATGTGTTAAAAGATCTATAATTGTATTTGTTGTGGCGTTCGTATCAGACAAATGAGAACGTGGGGCATAAATGTACTTTATACCACATATTTATGAGTTTTTTTTATCTTCAATAGCTTTTTTAATTCTCAACATTCACAATATCATCCTTATTTCAATAAATTGCACAGCTTCAGCTCTATAATAAGTAAAGATATCACTTCATAAGTAAAGATATAATCACTCTGTAATTGATCTCTCACCCTTCATTTAAGCAGGTTAAACCCATCGAAACTGAAACATACTTTTCCAGGCGACGTGCGGCAAAAAGAAATATGTGAAGAAGACGTTTAAGAAGATAAAACAGGACTTTTAAAACTCATTTAAAATACTTTTCGTAAACCGGTAAATGTTTCTGTTTTTTCTTCTTTTTCTTCCTCACACAGAGTGCTCCAGGCTGCAGCAGCAGCAGCAGCAGCAGCAGCAGCAGTAGTAGAAGTAGTAGTAGAAGTAGAAGGTCTTATAGATTAGAGTCTTCCAGTGAGTAAACCTCAGACTCGACCTGTTACATCTGAATCCACGACAGTGTTTGGAGGTCGAAGACATTTAGCTGTTTCATTAACATAAAGAACTTCCTCATAATCCAACAAATGTAAAGAGCGACTAGACACCAGGCGTTTGCAGGTTTGAAGAGAGAAGCAGGATTTATCATGATAAAAAGTTACAAAGACGTTTTATCTTCCATTTTTGAACATGATTTTGAGCCTTTAGCGCTCTTGGCACAAAGTCGTGATCATCATCGGATCAATACGAGAAAATCATGGCACTGCAATCAGCACTGCAGTGAGGGGAAAGCACTGACTCCATGGTCCGCTCCTCTTTAGAAATATGTATTTATTTATTTATTTCCATGTTTTAAAATGAACAAACTGGAAAGGAACAAACAGAAAAAGACCAGAGAGTGAAAAGTTAAAATCAAAAGGAAATAAAATGTCCGTCAGGCTTGTGTTTTTCTCCATTTTATAAACGTCCAACTTGATCTCGATCCAGTTCCCGTCATTCATTTCTTTGTTTCTGCCTTTTTTGCTTCAACCAAACGTCCACAGGGATCAACCAATCAGCTCCATCGCTGGAGTCCTGCACCCGAGGAACATCGTTTTAAAGTCGAGAACAATCCGCCTCAATCATCTCCGTCCAGTATTTGGGAAAAACAGAGCAATCCTTAGTTTTACTGTAGAGCCAGTTGGCAAGCACAGTCTCTGCAGCAGTTTGCAGAGCCCCGTGAGCAGCGAGCACAGTCTCTGCAGCAGTTTGCAGAGCCCCGTGAGCAGCGAGCACAGTCTCTGCAGCAGTTTGCAGAGCCCCGTGAGCAGCGAGCACAGTCTCTGCAGCAGTTTGCAGAGCCCCGTGAGCAGCGAGCACAGTCTCTGCAGCAGTTTGCAGAGCCCCGTGAGCAGCGAGCACAGTCTCTGCAGCAGTTTGCAGAGCCCCGTGAGCAGCGAGCACAGTCTCTGCAGCAGTTTGCAGAGCCCCGTGAGCAGCGAGCACAGTCTCTGCAGCAGTTTGCAGAGCCCCGTGAGCAGCGAGCACAGTCTCTGCAGCAGTTTGCAGAGCCCCGAGAGCAGCGAGCACAGTCTCTGCAGCAGTTTGCAGAGCCCCGTGAGCAGCGGGCACAGTCTCTGCAGCAGTTTGCAGAGCCCCGTGAGCAGTGAGCACAGTCTCTGCAGGAGTTTGCAGAGCCCCGTGAACAGTGAGCACAGTCTCTACAGCAGTTTGCAGAGCCCCGTGAGCAGCGAGCAGTCTCTGCAGCAGTTTGTAATTTATAAAATATTTAGTAGAATGATTTTCCAAATGATGAATGCATTTATATATTTATATATTATTCCCCCTGTGAGTTCTGGATTATTTGCCTTCATATTTGAAGTCAGAGCATTAAATTGGTCATTTCTTTCTTCTTTCTTGGTTATAATAACTCTAAACCTATAAAAGTCCTGTTTTTCCAATGCCAAAATATCCATTCAACAAAGTTTTTAATTTTATTTTATTTTACAATCTGGTTCTTTCTGTTTTCAGACCTTAAATCTCAGGTTGGTGTCGTTGGGAGTGAAACTTAAAGGTGGTATGGACGATTTTTCGGCGATTTGAGAAGCAGGCTGAAGTGCACATGCCACTCCCCCGTGCACATGCCACTCCCCCGTGCACATGCCACTCCCCCGTGTGGACCGATACAACACACACGTGCGTTTGTTTATTAGCGCAACGGAGCGCATCACATCGCTCGTCTCCCGTAGATTTCTGTCCACTTCTGCGTCAGCTCGAACTGTCTTTCTCCGTCTTCATTTTGCCCCGTACACTGAGGGAACTATATTATGATAGATCCATGCGCTTAGGCACGCGGAAACGTGGGGACGAGCCTGACGCGGCTGCAGGTGAGCGGTAGATGCGTTTTATGATTGATACGTGGCAGGACAAATGATTTATCCACGCCACGAGGAAATATGATAAAACATTTGCTGAAAAAAAATCGTCAATTCCACCTTTAATGATGGAGGAAACAATCTGGTACTTTCTGTTTTCAGACCTTAAATCTCAGGTTGGTGTTGTTGGGAGTGAAACTCAAGCCAACGAGCTTAAAACTTGAACATCTTTGTTTGGTTTGTATATTTGTCTTCGCTCTTTCTAAGTCGTTTGCACAAATGTTATGCAGGGATCCTCGGGTCGTGTGGGTGCTTCCCCTGGATGTATCATATTAGGTCCTTCCCCTCTTCAGGTGTCAGGGATATGATGGCGGAGGAGTTTTTTAAGTGCCCAGTTCAAATGTGATAAAAGCAGAGGACTAAAGGTTTCTTTTAGAGCTTTACACCGCCCTGAGCTGAAGCCATCACTCCCCAGAGATTTACTTTTCTTTAGTCTCTTGATTTCACCCTGTATTTCAAATTATTTTAGCTCCTAATTTTTTATTTGGCTCTTCGGTCATGACGGGCAAATTGAGAGAGTCCAGAACGTTTTTGAGCAACTCACATAATGATTGTGTTTGGTCTGGTTCGCTCTTTCGGTTTGTTGCCAGTTTCCAGGTGAATCTTTTTGAAAATGTTAAATACATATTATCTTTGTTTGGTAAAGAATTTTCTTGCAGATCATTTTCATCCCAAACGAGGCTCATCCCAAACGAGGCTCATCCCAAACAATGCTGCTAAAAGCAAGAACGTTTCACCTTTGTCACTCTCCCACACATAAGTGGAGTAAAGTGACTTAAACAAAGGGTCATTGAGCAGAACTTCCCAAATGTGTTTTTCATCTTTCCTCAAAGTTGACTCTGATGTAGATAAGAGCACGATCACTTGAGCCTGTTGTGCCTTTACCTGCCACAGTTTGTGTTTTTAGTGACATGCAGTGGGATTTATCTGTCTCCACATTGATCCTTCAGTTTTCATGACGCTGCAGGATCTTCAGCCATTGCTCCTCCAGCGCTTTTGGACTTTGATACGATAAGATTCCAAAACCGCCACACATTCGTGTTCCCTCAGAGGGGTTTGCATCAGGTTTGTTATTGTTATTATTTTCCTCTGAGGGCCATATTCGAATCCAGGCAGGTAGCGGAGGGCCGGCCCGCGATCGTTTGTGTGAAATATATATATTAAATATCAAATAAAATATCACTTTTATGTCAAATATAGGGTATTGAATCTATCATTTAATTAATTTCATGTCATCTTTATTAAGGATACATCAAGGTTAAAAAATAGAAACTAAAATCTTTCTATGGGCCAGATTAAAACATGCCGAGGGCCACATCTTGCCCCTGTGGCCACAAATGCCCAAGTCTGGCCTAAGGGCAAAAAAAAAAAAAAAAGTTAATTAAAAATTCACTTTTTAATTAACTAATTAATTAGTTATTAAAAAAAAATATTCCTACTATTTGGCGGGCTAGATTATAAAGACAAAAAGGCCATATGTGGCCCGTGGGCCGTAGTTTGCCCAGGTCTGTTATAGGTGATATCGCTCCCTAGAGGAGGTTTTAGATTTATTAGTAAAAACCTTTCCAATAAAGGCCGTGGCTGGAGAGCCGGCGCGGTCAAATGGCCGCGCAGTTTCAGGGACTGCAGCATTTCCCTTATAGCCCGTTATAGCCTCATGGCTAACCCTAACCCTAACCCTAACCTTAACCCTAACCTTAACCCTAACCCTAACCTTAACCTTAACCCTAACCCTTAACCTTAACCTTAACCTTAACCTTAACCCTAACCTTAACCTTAACCTTAACCCTAACCCTACTCTTAACCCTAACCTTAACCCTAACCCTTAACCTTAACCTTAACCCTAACCTTAACCCTACTCTTAACCCTAACCCTTAACCCTAACCATAACCCTAACCCTACTCTTAACCCTAACCTTAACCTTAACCCTAACCCTAACCCTACTCTTAACCCTAACCTTAACCTTAACCCTAACCCTACTCTTAACCCTAACCTTAACCCTAACCCTTAACCTTAACCTTAACCTTAACCCTAACCTTAACCCTACTCTTAACCCTAACCCTTAACCCTAACCATAACCCTAACCCTACTCTTAACCCTAACCCTAACCTTAACCCTACTCTTAACCCTAACCCTTAACCCTAACCATAACCCTAACCCTACTCTTAACCCTAACCTTAACCCTAACCCTTAACCTTAACCTTAACCCTAACCTTAACCCTACTCTTAACCCTAACCCTTAACCCTAACCCTACTCTTAACCATAACCCTAACCTTAACCTTAACCCTAACCTTAACCCTACTCTTAACCCTAACCCTTAACCCTAACCCTACTCTTAACCATAACCCTAACCTTAACCTTAACCCGGCGCGGTCTAAAACGGCGCTAAAACGCGGTCAAATAGCGGCGCAGTTTCAGGAGCCGCGCGCGGCCGGCACAAAAATAACATGGCTGTTTCGGACACTCCCTCCAATAATAGTGTTTTTTACTGGTAAATATCTCTGTCTTTTTATTCAAAACTTTGTTCGAAAGAAATTCAGTTTGAAATCAATATTGCAATTCTCCTTTTGTGTTCGCCTGTTTGATGTTTGTCACGTTTTGAACGACATAATGTGGTTAGTGTTTGATGTTCTAGTACAGAACTTAAATATGTTCTCGAAAATATATATCAATTTTCTCTTTTCTAATTTGTGTTAATAACGTTTGATGATCCAAAATGCCATTGACCTCGTCCTCTTTGATGCCATTGATTTTTACCATTAATTACTCTTATGCATTTATTTATCCAATTTCCCACGTTCAGCTCTCAGTAACCTAAGTGCAATAGCTCAGATGTATAAAGCATGTATGTATTTTCTTTTCATGTAAATGTCATCTTTTACTTGATGACCTCATCGTCACCATGACAACCGATCATTGTTCTGACAACACAAACTCCAGAAAACAACATTATTGCTGTATAAGATGTTCTTAAGTCTCTCTTCAAAACAACATAAATGTCTTATAGTGTGACTGTTCCTCGAAGTCAAAGACTCGCGTTGATGGACCATTTTCTTGCTGTGATTCAGTTTTCCGTGTTCTTCAGTTTTCTGTCTTCTTCAGTTTTCCGTGTTCTTCAGCTTTCTTCAGTTTTCCGTGTTCTTCAGTTTTCCATCTTCTTCAGTTTTCCATCTTCTTCAGTTTTCCGTCTTCCGTGTTCTTGAGTTTTCCGTGTTCTTCCGTTTGCTGCTGGAATTTTGAGCACATGTTTTTTACCTTCATAAGTCACTTGAAGACCTGCCAGGATGTTAAAACCGTGCCTTAGTTGTCTCATATATAGAATTCCTCACAAACAGCTGGTCTTCATTCTTTTAAGCGCTGTAAACTGCACAAAGAGCTCAAACAAACAATGACATCAACAATGAAACACAATTATTCACAAAAATTCAGAATTTGACTTACTATTAATAATCAGGAATTGTATCTTGGAGTTTTTGTGTCCAAGTATGTGGTTTGTCTGAATCCAAAAATGTAAACATATTTCTCAAAACATTTAGTGTACATTTATTTGGCCCCAAAAGGCCCCTAAGTATGAACTAAGAAAAGTCCCCAAAAGTGTGGCCCCAGTGCCTATTCTGGGCCAAAGTGCATCAGATGAGGACTGGAAGTGAACAAAGTTTTCACCAGTTTGAACGTGGTGATCCTCACTTCATCCACGCCAGGGATGCGACTAACGACTCATTATCGACATGAAGACATCGAAATACTGGAAATAATAAAAGTTTGGTTATTCTATTTCTAATGGTCAATGGTTTGGTCTTATTGATGCAGAAATCCACAGCCAATCATCTGTCAGCAAACAAATGTGGTTTGGAGCAGAATTCAGAATTTGAAAAGAACAAATGTAATTTTTTTGTTAAATATTGCTGATTAAAAGTAGATCATGATGAGAAAAAATAAATCTTGCTTTGTCTTATACATATATTAAAAAACTAACATGTGGAGCTGAATGTGATATTTAACGTTCAGCTCGACTCGTTTCCTAAAATACCAGGCCAGGTGTAATAGTAGCGCACATGTATACTTTAGACACCTGCTCCACCTGAGAGCCATCAGGAGACATGTAATCACCGTGGTTACGACGCAAGCAACATGAACAGGTGGAGAGGCTTTAAAAAGGCATCTACTCCATAAAACAGTATCAGTGAAAAACTGTGTTCTAGATGATGTCATAATCTCAGCTGAAGCAGTGTTTATGATCTAATTTTGAAGCATTATTTACTTGGGATTATTATGGCCATAAACATGTAATAGTTATCCAAGTCCTTTCAACTGACATGAACCACATCTTTGGAGTTGAACTATATGCAATCTTTAATTTAACATGATCTTATTTACTGAACTTGGAGGTGTAGATTTAGAGATATCAACCACAAACCAGCTCCACAAATAACCCTAAATAACCTTTAGGAACTTTTTAGAACAAAAAAGAAAGAAATTCAATTGTGTAATTATTTAAATCACAATTATAAACTTAATCAGCTGCACAGCCCTAAATGGTCACATTGTTGTGCTCTTGGGCTTTGAATGTGGTTTGAGGTCGAAGTAGTTGTTTAGTGTATCAAGATAATGTGTTTTAGTTGACAAATATGGATTATAAAGAAATATACGGACCAAAGGAAGAAGGCATTTTACAGATAAATAAAATAATGAATAGTTTTCTCTTAAACTATTGTAATCGTGTGAACTTTCTATGAACTTGTGGCGTCGTCAGTGCAGTTCACTTTGGGTCAAATACTTGGTCTGATCATTGAGATACAGTTTAACTTCTACAGGCACATGCGGAGGTTTTCAGTGCTCATTAGACAGGCGTTCGGGATAAGCAAGACCTGCACGGATCCGATCGACGTGGATGTGAACAAGGTGCACCCTGGGTAGGTTTGTGCTCAAATTTACCTCGACTTTCTTTGACGACACGAGTTGAAAGCTCATCAAATCCAAACGGGACCACAACTCCTGTGTTTGATTATAATTATACTTTGATCTATTTAGCAGGCGATGGTTTGATCCTGCAGGGTGCACGGTGGCAAAGGCGGTTAGCGCTCTTGCCTCCCAAGAAGGAGACTAACATCACATAATCTCTCTGGGTGGAGTCTGCATGTTCTCCCCGTGTTACCGTGGGTTCTCTCCGGGTTCTCCGCCTCCTCTCCATCTATTTTATTTTATTTCCCCCCCTCCATTCCCTATTAAGATATAAGAGGTTTTTTTGTGTTCATAAGAGTTCTTCTATTAAGAGATCCTTTCCTCCTGTTTCTACTGAGTTGTAACAACGGAATTTCCCCTTGTGTGGACATTAAAGGATTATCTTATCTTATCTTATCTCCCACCGTCCAAACACATGCATGTGTTAGGTAAAATTGGCTACTCTAAATTGGCCCTAGTGAATGAATGTGAGAGTGAACTGTCTGTAATGTCTCTGTCTCTGTGTTGACCCTGCGACGAGTTGTCCACTGTCCAGGACGTACCCCGCCTAAGGCCCGAAGTCACTGGGATAGGCTCCAGTCACCCGCGACCCCGAAAGGGAACAAGCGGTAGAAAATGGATGGTTTGATGTCTCATTCAGGCTGAAGCGCTGAACACTTTGAGACTACACTCTATTTCTTACATTTGAGTTTTTCCTCAAATACCTCAAATACCTGACCTTCATGATTGTCTCCATGAAGTTGCCAGTTGACTCTTTTGTTGAGTTTGTTGTCGTCAATGAGTGGGTAGAAAGTGCCATTTCAACCACAATATGTCGGTGTAATCCCTCATTCGTCCAGGCGTGTTCCATTGTAGAAAAAACTTCAGTTGTTTCATCTGGACTCAGTTGGAAAAATTAGACGTTTCGACTCTCATCCAAGAGTCATTGTCAATAAAAGAATTTAGATCGAGAACTCAGATATTTATACTATTCTGTGGTAAGTCCAGCCCATTGGGCGGAGCCTTCCTGAAGTGGAAAGAGTTGTTTGTTTCAACAGAAACTCCTCCCCTTGTATCTACAGAGCCTATTCAGACTTTTAATGGGCTATTAGAATCCTCTTTGTCTTTGTGAGAGCCTGGCTCACCCACCCTGAGTACCTGATGCTAATCAGGCTAGCTCTGTAGATACAAGAGGGGGAGTTCTCGACCTAAATTCTTTTATTGACAATGACTCTTGGATGAGAGTTGAAACGTCTAATGTTTCTAACTGAGTCCAGATGAAACAACTGAAGCTTTTTCTACATTTCAACCACAAGTTGTTTTTTCTTTGCTGCAGACTTTTAGCTCCGCCTCCGTTGCAGCCGTCAACTCTCATCAATCATCCAGGGGAGGCGGGGCTAAACACCTGCACTGTGGTCGTTCAGAAATAGACCACAATTCACCGTAGTGAAGTAAGTCTGCAAGTGACACGCTCAAAATATGTGCCAAACTGGCCATGCATCAGAGACACGCCTGACGTCCATGTTTCTGTGCAGAAGACGTGTGGACCGGAGAGAATCTATTTCAAGTTGCGCTAAAAACTCTTTACTGTGTTTTAATTACCTCTGGTCACAAACGATCATGTGGATGAATCTGCAGACAGCAGCAGCAGCAGATCTGAGCGAGGTTATGTTGACTGACACGTCGCTTTCGCTCCTGCTTTTTGTTTCGAGTTGCCAAAAGAAGTACAGATGTAAATAAAGCGCCAAGGCTGCAGTGAAAAGCTTATAGAGAGGTTTTCAGTCTAATGGAGCGGAGGAGCGTGGGTGGAAGAGAAGGAGAGAAAAGAAAAAAGAAAACCGGAAAATGTCAGGTGTAGATGTGCGCAAATGGACAAACTACAGACAATTAGCATAAAAATACCAGCTACAAATGTCGCGTTTGGTTAGTGAAAGTTTGTATGGACGACACTTAAGGTGAACTGTTTGCATTTTTCTAGTGCAGGGTCCACCCATTTGTCTCCTGGAATGTTCTATAGTATGGCATTAATCTATGTTCTAAGTTCTTTAAGTGCAGTCTGCGCCTCCAGATGTAAAGGTGACATTTATATAGCGCTTTTCTACCGTCAAGGTTTTACATCAAGGAACCAGTCACCCACTCACTCACACACCGGTATTCGCAGATACCAGGGGCGAGTCAGGTTAAGTGCCTTGCCCGAGGGCACAACGGCAGTATTCACATGAGGCAGCTGCAATCGCACCGCCAACCTGGCAGTGGATCTGACCACTCTTCCTGAGCGGGCCGCCGACCTTCGGATCAGAAGACGAGCACGCTACCACTGAGCTACCACTGAGCTACCACTGAGCTACCACTGAGCTACCACAGCGCTACTGCCGCTCAAGATCTCTGCGACGTGAAAAGCGGACGTCACTCAAACATGTCTTAAACGCTGGGGCACCAGGTTTATAAACTGTGAAAGGAGGAAGTAGATATTTTAAAGATAATTAAGTGACATTTTGACCATATTAAACGTCTTTGCAAGTTCCCGTGATGGTTAAACAGCCGAGCGATGTTTGCCGACATTGACCCGAAGACCCCTGAGAAATCCTAGCTCTTTTTTTATTTATATTTTAAAATAAAAACATACGTTGTATATTTAGATGAAAGCCGTGTGTCCTCTGCATTTAACCCATCCATCAGTGTCTCTGGGCTGAACCTTTCAGGAGCATTTGATCAGATCTGAGCCAGGATCCTGGTCTGGACCAAACAGGAGAACGTCTACTGCACATTCTACATTAATAGGGCAAATATTCTAGTTTTTGTATTAGCTCATCTAAGCTTTGTCTAAAATAACCACATTTGGTTGGTCACATTTCCAAACACATTAGAGTCTTCATAAATTGCTCCTGTAACGAGGCAGTGGAGGAACTGTGCGTGTTTTCAGAGCTGCCACAGACACTTTGGACGAGTACACGGACACTATGACGTCATACATTCTATTCTGTGAGGACAGCATTAACCATCACACACCAAAGTCACTTTCAACAATGACAAACCCTGGTTCACACCCAAACTGAGGCAGTTAAGGCAGAAGGGGGCAGCGCACAGGGCCTGTGATAGAGAGTGCTACAAAGATGCAAAGTATGGATTTAGCAGGGAGGTTTTGAGAGCTAGACACGTCTGAAGAAGCAATTGTCTGAGAACAATCCTGCCTTCTCACCAACTACAAGCCCAGAGCCCCCCACATTGCAACGACCGGAAACTGGCTGAGCAACTCAACACCTTCTAACCCCCAAAAAGCTGCTGGACCAGACGGTGTCCGCCCACCCTAAGACCTTGTGCATGAGAACTGACCCCCGTCTTCAGAGAGATTTTTAACACCTCCTGGAGTCATGCCACGTCCCAGCTTCAAGTCCTCCATCATTGTCCCTGTCCCCAAGAAGCCCCGGATCACTGGACTTAATGACAGACCTGTGGTGCTGACATCTGTACTCATGAAGTCATTTGAGCGCCTGGTCCTCCTCCACCTCAAGTCCCCTCCTCCCTGCTGGACCCCCTGCTGGACCCCCTACAGTTCTCCTACAGAGCCAACAGGTCAGTTCTGCATCAACACCACCTCCTGCTCTGCTCCAGGACAAACTCTCCCAGCTCAACGTGCCTGACTCCACCTGTAGCGGGAGCGCCGACTCCACCTGCAGGGGGAGCGCTGACTCCACCTGCAGGGGGAGCACTGACTTCCTGACGGATCAGACGCAGTGCATGTGGCTGGAGAAGAATGCCTCCACAGGGCTGTGTACTTTCTCCCCTGCTCTTCTCCCTGTACACAAACTGCTGCACTTCCAGCCACGACTCTGTAAAGCTAATCCAGTTTGCGGACGACACCACCCTCATCACCATGACGACACCACCCTCATCAGGATCATCTCAGAAGGGGATGAGTCTGTCTACAGGAGGTGGAGCGGCTGGTGTCCTGGTGCAGCGGTAACAACCTGGAGATGATCGTGGACTTCAGGAAAGTCACAGCCCCCCCCACCACCATCACAGACTCCACATTGAGTCCATCCTCACCTCCTCCATCACCTCCTCCATCACCTCCTCCATCACCTCCTCCATCACCTCCTCCATCACAGACTTCCATCTCTGCAGGACCTGAATGTCTCCAGAGTTCTGGGACGAACAGGTCGGATCACAGCCGACCCTTCTCACCCTGGACACGGCCTATTTGAGCCACTCCCCTCAGACAGGAGGCCACTCCCCTCAGACAGGAGGCCACTCCCCTCAGACAGGAGGCCACTCCCCTCAGGCAGGAGGCCACTCCCCTGAGGCAGGAGGCTACGGTCCCTCTGTTGTTGGACTCGTCACTTTCACTATCATTTCTCACTCACTGTTCACGTTCTGCACTACATCTGTAGATTTAACTCTACATTCTGTGTACAACAGTAAGCCTATTTTTATTTTTTATCGTAAAGTAGATTTTTTCGCAAAGTTTTTTTTTTAATGCGTGCCCTTTTTATTTTATACATGCCGTTTTATCATTGCTCATTGTTTTATGTCGCACCAAATCACCAAAGTAAGTTCCTATGTTTGTGAATGTTCTTCATTGGCAACGGCAATTCTGATGATTCTAACTCTGACTCTGACTCTGATTCTGACTCTGATTCTAACTCTGGCTCTGGCTCTGGCTCTGACTCTGATTCTGATTCTGATTCTGATTCTGATTCTGATTCTAACTCTGACTCTGACTCTGATTCTGACTCTGATTCTAACTCTAACTCTGGCTCTGACTCTGATTCTGACTCTAACTCTGGCTCTGGCTCTGATTCTGACTCTGATTCTGACTCTGACTCTGATTCTGACTCTGATTCTGACTCTGATTCTGACTCTAACTCTGGCTCTGACTCTGATTCTGACTCTGATTCTGACTCTGATTCTGACTCTAACTCTGGCTCTGACTCTGACTCTGATTCTGACTCTAACTCTGGCTCTGACTCTGATTCTGACTCTAACTCTGGCTCTGATTCTGACTCTGATTCTGACTCTGATTCTGACTCTAACTCTGGCTCTGGCTCTGATTCTGACTCTGATTCTGACTCTAACTCTGGCTCTGGCTCTGATTCTGACTCTGATTCTGACTCTGATTCTGACTCTGACTCTGACTCTGAAGTCTCTGCCGTGTCCTCATCAGACAAATCTGAAAAGTGATTAACTCTAATTTTGGAGCCTTCACACCTACGTCGCTCTCTCCTCTCACTTCTCTCTCTGACCTCTTTGCTCTTCTCCCTCCTTTCTTTTACCTCTCTTCCTCTCCCTCCCTCCTTCATCTCTTGTCTTTCTCTCTATCGCTACAATATAAACCATGGAGGAACAAGGACTAAACCAGGACTAATTCAAACAGGACTTGATTTAGTTCTGGTTTACTGCAGTCCTAATTACAACCAAATGAGTACTCAATGGGGAAACCAGGTCTAAACCAGCCCTAAACCAGGTCTAAACAAGGACTAAACCAGGACTAAACCAGGACTAAACCAGGACTAAACCAGGTCTAAACAAGGACTAAACCAGGACTAAACCAGGACTAAACCAGGGCTAAACCAGAGGTCTAAACAAGGACTAAACCAGGACTAAACCAGGACTAAACCAGGTCTAAACAAGGACTAAACCAGGACTAAACCAGGTCTAAACAAGGACTAAACCAGGACTAAACCAGGACTAAACCAGGTCTAAACAAGGACTAAACCAGGACTAAACCAGGACTAAACCAGGTCTAAACCAGGACTAAACCAGGACTAAACCAGGACTAAACCAGGTCTAAACAAGGACTAAACCAGGACTAAACCAGGACTATACTCGCTCAGACTCTGTCCTCGCTCAGACTAAACAAGCTCAGAGAGAGAACCAAACCAGGACTGAACCAGGACTCTTTTGGGACTAAACCAGAGTTAAAATATACAGTATCAGATATATATATATATATATACTTTAATGAAAATATGGCAATTGAATTTGTTTAATAGAATCATGGTTTCACAAAATTAACGTTTCCAGTTAAGATGACATTTTATGGTACCGTATTTTCCGAACTATAAGTCACACCTTTTTTCATAGTTTTGGCCGGGGTGCGATTTATACTTATATTTATACTTATATACTTATACTTGTACTCCGGAGCGACTTATATGTGATATTATTTGTTATTTTCACACTTGCAACTGCATTTCATACTCCAGTGCAACTTTTAGTCTGGAAAATACGGTACATCATAAACCAGGACCAAGTAAGATATTGAGCCAAATCTAAACTAGAAGTAAACCAGGACTAAACCTGATCTAAACTAAAACTAAACCAGCATTTCACCCGCGCTCTGTGCCGTATGTGAAGGCCAGTTTATCTTTCAGAGCACAGTTCGTACAGAAGGTGCTTCACACAACAGGAAACCAAAAAATCACAAAATAGTTTATGACATTTAAAAGAGAAGAGTGCAAAGAAAATCATTTATCATATGCTAAACAAAACAGTTTTTATCTTAAATTTGAACATTGTCAGAGAAGAACCGGTCTCACATCTTCAGGAAGAACGTTCCAGATTTCAGCTGCATAAAACTGAAGCCGGATTGAACAAGACAAAGGCAGAATTGGGATCTAAACCAGGACTAGCTCTTCTATCGTTCCAATTGAACCCTGACACTTTCTGCTGTTGTATTCTTAGCATTACACATCCCGAGTAGATCTCCTTCTCCTTCAGATCTCCTTCAGGCTGAAAACCTGGTTCACGGGAGACGAGAGGAGGTGTTCCAGAGTCAAAACGCCTCGAGAGGACGTGCAGAAATAAATCAAAAATAAAGAAATAATCCAGCAGAATTAACCTGGAGGTGTGCGCGCCGAGGTCCAGCGATTGTGGGAGGAGGAGTGGAGGAGGAGGAGGAGTGGAGGACGATGAGTGGAGGAGGAGTGGAGGAGGAGGAGGAGTGGAGGACGATGAGTGGAGGAGGAGTGGAGGAGGAGGAGGAGGAGTGGAGGACGATGAGTGGAGGAGGAGGAGGAGGAGGAAGAGGAGTGGAGGAGGAGGAGTGGAGGAGGAGGAGGAGGAGGAGGAGGAAGAGGAGTGGAGGAGGAGGAGTGGAGGACGATGAGTGGAGGAGGAGGAGGAGGAGTGGAGGACGATGAGTGGAGGAGGAGGAGGAGGAGG